>NC_077231.1:276958804-277258804 GCF_027887165.1 Monodelphis domestica
CCAGCAGGCCACAGAGCTATTGAAACAAGCTCACATGCACCAAATGGAAAGACAAAGGGAAGATCATGAACAGCTGCAGGAAGAGATCAGGAGGCTTCACCAAGAGTTGGCCCAGGTAGCTGTCCTGTGTCCCCCAGGAGAAGCACTTGCCCAAAGAGCCTAGTTGTTCATTAGGGTCAGGAGCCTTGGTTTCTCCAGGCTCCTTGTAAACTCTTCAGGAAGGTCTCCCTGTGCTAGGGCTTGATCAGGAGGTTTTCTAGAACTTCTCCCAGAAGTCTGCTGTCGTAGGCTTTGCTTTTCCATCATGTTTATAGGGCATTTTCATCATTGACTTGTGGATCAAAGGTCTAGTTTTGCCCTTCTTGTTTTCCCTCTATCCTGGAGTGATAGATTCTCCATTTGGCTTCATTCTATTTTGCCACATCTCTGTGCATTGGTCTCACTGGATACTAAAGAAATAGGCTTCTTCCCTGCTCTAATCTGACTAATGGCCATTAGACTCTCTCAAAGGTGACATGTTTCCAGAAATCTTACTGGGTGAAGATCACATTTCAATTCTAGAAGCACAGGTTTTTGTCATATTTCTAGTTCTTTCCTGATTGAAAATTTAAATACTTTGCTTGGAATTTGGGAGCTGGGTTCTTATAAATTTCCCAATGGAAAAACTTACTCACAAAATCAATGGAGAAAACATAATAGATCAAAACAGTCTAAAATTATCAGTAATCCTTGGTGAGGGGGAGGGGGAGAGCCCCAGGCCTCCTTGAATTTAGGTTTGTTGGCTAAAGAAAGACATGAAATGACCAAAAAGCATTTAATATTGTCACATGTAATGATGGAAGTATTTTTTGGCATATGGAATATAATACATATTAAACCTGCTAAGTCAACTTTTCTTCATTGCATTTTGTGATTTTAAATTCCTGATTTTTCAATGCAAAATTAGTCTTTAAAAATAATATCAAAAGGCTTATACAGGTCATAAGTATTTAGATGAAATTAACATTTTTTAAAAATCTAAACATTTTGCATTGAAAAATGAATACTTTTAATCGCTTGAAGTAGATTGGAATTACCCAGGTCTACTTTCCTTGGGGTTTAAAAGAAATCAATCATTCAATCAATAGACATATATTAAGTGCCTGCTATGTATTAGGCACTGGGCTATATGCTGGGACATCTGCTTTAATATTCCTGATTTCTCTCCTCCCCCTCCTATCGCAAACAATATTCTCTTATGACCTTTTCTCTTATTTAGAGTGCCTCAATAGATAATGAAAACCTGGTTACAGAGAGAGAAAGGGTGCTTCTAGAGGAGCTGGAAGCCCTAAAGCAGCGATCATTAGCTGGAAGAGAGAAGCTGTGTTGTGAGCTGCGCAGCAGCTATACGCAAACACAGGTAGTGTGGACGTGGGCCGGCATGGCTGAGGCACCCCAGCCCAGCATGAGCATATGTTTGTCCCCTTCAGGCTCTGGGTTCTGCTGCCTCATGCTGGGCTAAACACAAGGTGGCTGCAGCCGAGATGCCTTGCATGCCGCGTCAGGTGAACTTCAGTGGCCACGTTGCCAATGTCACTTCCCTCTGGGGCCCCAGAGCCTTGTGACCTTCCTTATCAGAGTGTGTGTGTTGCATCCATAATCTTTTTTTCATTTATACATTCAAGTGTTTTGTCCTTTCTTGATAGTACTAATCTCCTAATAAAGTCTAGTTAAATATTATTTCAAATAGTAACTAATTTGTGCATAAACATTTTTGTTTCACTTTGTCACGAAGTAGAAGAATGACAAGCCATTTCCAGAATGATGGGGTTTTTGTCTGTCTTATCCTTCTTGCCTTTACAAAAACTTACACAGGATGAAAATGAAAGCCAAGGAGAAATTGAAGAACCAATCATTCAAGAAGAATTGGAAGAAAAACCTCCAGCTGTGTCTTCTGACATTCTCTCTAAAGAAAGGTATATGATGTGTAGTTCTGGAGTTTGCTTTCTGTTTGAACCAGAATTTTGTTTACATTAGACTGCTTAGTGATAGCACTATTGTCATGTTGATCTTATGTATTTTATCTAAGAAGGAATGTGCCCCTTATGCAACAAATATATATCAAGGATGAAGAGAAATGCCAGGTTTTCTACAAGTTTAGTTAGACATAATTAAAGAGGTGTTCCAGAATAATTCATTTGGAGTCAGAGTACCTGAGTTGAAATTCTGCCTCTGGAACTTGACTACCTGGGTGTCCTTAGGCAAGAGACTTGATTTCAGTTTCCTCATTTGAAAAATTAAGGAAATTTAGCATATGACTTTTGAAGATCCTTTTCAGCTCTAAATCTATGATCCTGAAACTAGACCATTTTTAGCACTCCAATCACTTAAAACTCCTCCCATCTAACTTCATAACTTCATATTACCATCTCACTAACACAGAAATACAGTTGCAAGTTACTAGTTTATTTCATTGCAGAATACTTCATTTTTTAATGTACATAGAGATCCATCACAGAATAGTTCCTTTCTGGTTTATTCACACTTAAAACTTGAGAAATTCTTACTTAGAATTTTTTGCTTTTAGTTCACCACACAGCAACAGAAAATGTTTGATTCATGAACTAGCATTTTATAATTTTTCAAATATATAAATATTGTAAATGAGTTATTACAGAAATTTTGGATGGTGATACAAAATCTAAAACACATCTTTTGTTATTAATTTAAATTAAAATGACATGAACCCATTGTTAGCTAAATAAACATAAATTATGTAACTGGAAGCTTAAATTAATATCTACTTAACTTCATTTCCTCCTTTTCCAACCCCTGTGATCACCTGCTCTCTTGTATCCTCCTAATCCCTTTCCTCAGCTTGCATGGAGGCATTTGGCCCCTAAGATTTTGGCTCCCTCATTGGATCCTCAGTATGGCGCACAGTCAGTGTGGAACTCAGACAAGAAAAACAGTGTATGAAAATTAGAGTTTCCCTGGCAATATAAAATAAAGTGATTTATTTTATATTCATCCTCTGATCAGTAGATTGATTACTTAATGTTTAATATTTGTAGGAATTGAGCTAATAAGTAGTTTTGTAGTTTTGAGTGTGTTTTTTTCTAATTATACATTAAGCCATTACTTTTGCCTACTTTTTAGTATTCTTTTGAAATTGGTCATTTTTCTGATGGGGGTAACTGTTAATGATAAAGAAACTTAGAACAATTAGTAAAGCTAATTTGAGGCTTGTCTTAAGTGATCTCAATTTTAATTTTTCATCATCAGGTATGCATCCAATCAGAGAATGTTATTTACATGCAAAATAGCCTGATCATTCATGTAACTTCATGTAACTCATGTAACTTTTCCCATTTATCACTGAAAATGCCATATGCCTGGCATATGCAGTATCTCAGTAGTCAACTCAAACAATGTAAAGTTATGAAAAAAAGTTTCGAAAACATACAATCCACCACAAAAGCCAATAATTAATTAATTAATCTAATTTGTTAATCTAATCAATTAATCTAAACTAAATGTGTGCATTTAGAAATATAAGTAAAATATAAGAATAGACACTAGAGTGTCTTTATTGAACCTAGCTGTTAAAAGCAGTTATTTGATGATTAAAGAACTTTATCATTTAAGTTGGAAAAATTTGAAAGCTTTTGTAAAGACATCAGATATGTTTTCTCTTTATTGATAAGGTCCTGTCTTCAGTTCACAGTAAATGACCCATAGCACCCATTCAGTTCTGACCATCTTAATCCAGCCTTTGTAAAGCCAAAGTTTCTATTATTTGGAAATCTGAACTATCACCCTTAAAGAAGAACAGAAAGATTGTTAAGAGAGTTTTTTAGAGGAGGGAGCTATTTTTTAAGTGGATCATGGGTGCCCTAAAAGTCTTTGTAAGCTTGTAAGTCTAAGAATATCACTTTTTTAAAAATTCATTGAAATAATATAAATTTTTATACATTTTGAAATGGAAATCACTCAAAGAATCATTTATAATGTTTATAATGTGTCAAAAGACTTCACTATAGGGAACAACTGGGTGGCTCAGTGGACTGAGAGCCAGGCCTAGGGATGAGAGGTCCTGGGTTCAAATCTGACCTCAGATACTTCTTAGCTGTGTGACCCTGGGCAAGTCACTTCACCCCCATTACCTAGCCCTTACCTCTCTTCTGCCTAGAACCCATACACACTATTGATTCTAAGATGAAAGGTAAGGATTTAAAAAAAAAAGACTTCACTATATTTGAGAATTTTGAGAGAAATGACTACATTGCTGATTTATATTCCAAGTTAATAATCATTTCCTTATGGAACACTTATTGTACTTTATGGACACAATGTTTAAATTCATGACAAGTAGAGTAAAATAATTAATTTTTGTTTACATGTATAGATATGCTCTTCAGAAAGCTAATAACAGACTCCTAAAGATCCTCTTAGAAGTTGTAAAGACAATAGCAGCTGTTGAAGAAACAATTGGCCGTCATGTTCTCGGTATTTTGGATAGATCTAATAAAGGCCAGTCATCAACCAATATTATCTGGAAGTCAGAGTCAGAAGGAACAGTGAAGTCCTGCATACATGAGGAAGACACAGAAGGTACCAATTTTGTAGAATCATGAAGTCATTTTCATCAGTTAACATTTATTAAGCATCTACTAGGTGAAAGTGTGAAAGTCTTCATGTGTAAACTATTTTGTCACCACAGAAGTTCCCCAAAACCAATATAAAGGGCTATTTTTTTCACTACATTCTTAAAAGTGTTTTCTAATTAGCTCTTAGCCATGATCAAGATGCATCTCAGCCTTAGAACCATTTGTAAGCCTTCTGGAGGGCTGTTAGCAGGTGTCTAACTAAAAGAAGGCACTGTGCAACCAGATTCTCCACTAAACAGAAAACCACTGCCTCATCCAGGACACATACATACCATCAGTACCCCCCTGAAATGCTTCATAACTTGAGAAGCTATAAAAAGATAAAAAGTTTGCAAAAATTAAAAATAGGCTTTATTCAGATTTTGAAGTTCCCATAAGGAAATCACAATGTAAATCTAAGATGCTGTTAAAAGGCAGGAGATATTTAAGAGAAAAGAAAAATACTATGCCAAAAAAGCATGAGACTAATTTTGGCAAGTGCAGCAACAGTAGTCCTAAATGGTGTACTGATTTCAAATCCATCTTGCATTTTTTAGTCTTTGTTTTCTGACCTCCAGTTCTTCCTCTCTCTCTTTCTCCCCATGTCCTTGTTTTGTAAAGTGGGGCAAAGCTGTAAAAGTTGGAAGAAAAGGAAAAATTTGATTATGTTGGAAATGGAAAGAAAGGGGTTGTACATCTTCCCTTGTTGTGGAGGAAGGCTGCCCTTTTCTGACCTTATACTGAGATGGTCCTGACTATTTTCATCTACAAAAGTTCTCACACTTTATTTTAAATTACACTGCAACATTTCCTTTAAGTATTTTTCCCACTCCTTTTTTATAAGTGCCCAATGTCTGTTTGCCATCTGGTGACTACTTGTGTTATATTTTTTCCACAAACATCAAGTCTAATTCAATATATCCACAGGCTTATTTTGAACACATCCACTAATTATTTTATAATTGCCGAAGTTACATCTTTCCCCTTTTTTCCATCCTTCTCATTTGTTGAGGTTCAATTCAATAAGGAGCTTATAGTCGGCTAAGGAACATAACATTTAAACAGAGAAACAAATGGTGGGAAAAAATCATTAATGACAAAAGAAATTAGGAAGTGTTTCTCAAGGAAGCTAGAACCTTAGTGAGCACTGAAAAAACTAAAGATTCTCACAGTCAAGGGGAGGCTGTCACATATTTCAGGTGAAAGGACCCACCTAGTTCCAAGTATGGAGACTGGTTACATAAGGCTGAGTTGAGGCAATAGCCAGGAGACTCATCTGATGGGAACTTAGATTTGTGAAGGGGGTTAATTCATGAAATAAGCCTGGAAAGGTAGAAGAGAACAGAATTGGGAGGAACTTATTAATGAGACAAACCAAGCGGTTTGTATTTTGTAGCGGCAATAGGAAGGTTATGGCAGGTTCTCAAGTGGAGAAGTAACATGAGGGAGGCATCCCAGTGTGGCACAGAGTGTGTATTCAACATGGTGTTAGAGGGCTCCAACCCTGGGTTTGCCACTTACAGCTGGAGGGGTACAAAATGACTGGTCTGGCAGGTGATCCCTGAACCTCTCTGGATCCAAGTTTCTTAATCTGTACAATCAACAACTCTTTTGGTCCTTTAAGAAAACCTTTTTTTAGATCCTTGTATTTCTTTGGAAGGACGAAATGTCTATTCAAAATATCATCTGATAACATTTATTGGGGGGAGAGGTTTGAATCCTCCCTTCATTTTTATTGTTATTGAATTTTTTTTAATCTTTTAGTATTTTGTTTTTCCTAATTACATGTTAAGACAATGTTTAACATTAGTTTTTTAAAGTTTTGGGTTCCAAATTCTCTCCTCCCCTCCTTCCCTTTACCTCTTCCTAATACAATAAGCAATTTGAATTGTTTACATGTGATACCTGATAACTTTTAAACAAGACATTTTCTTAGGATGCTAATTGGATTAATGAAACATTTTCTCATCTGTCTTTTTACATGACTCATTAGCATAAATGACTACCAAACATGTTCCTACCTGTTGTTTTTTAAAAATAATTGATTTAATAATATTTGTATCCTCACAACAATAATTTACTGGAATGAACATAAGGGAAGATTTAGGAGCTTCTCTGCTTTAGAACCTGTCATAACCTTTCTGTTGCCTCTAAAGGATCAAGGAAAGGCAAGTCCATTCCAGAATTATATGAGGCATGATTAGTATTAGGGTTAAATTTTGGGTTGAGACTGAATGTAAAAGTTGGTCGCCAAGGATTTAATTTCTTAAATCCCAAATGAAACACTCAAGTCAGAATGGAACTTTATTGTGAATTGATTACAATAGGAGGAAGAAATTGAGAGAGAGAGAGAGAGAGAGAGAGAGAGAGAGAGAGAGAGAGAGAGAGAGAGAGAGAGAGAGAGAGGAGAGAGGAGAGAGAGAGAGGAGAGAGAGGAGAGAGAGGAGAGAGAGAGAGAGAGAGAGAGAGAGAGAGAGAGAGAGAGAGAGAGAGAGAGAGAGAGAGAGAGAGAGAGAGAGAGAGAGAGCGCTGCTCTGACTTAGGCTGAGCCACAGGATTTCAAGGCTTTGTCCAAGGGGGACTCCCCTGCGAGTCAAGGGAAAAGGGAGTCAGTCTTATCACTCACCACCTGACCATCTCAAGGAAGCTGTCTTAGGGAGCTCCTCTAGGATCGAGTTCCAGGATCAAACTCATACCCAATCCTCTCCACAGGAAGTCACGAGAACTCCAAAGGTAGTTCTCTACATCACTTCCTGCATCTCACATGTGCCAATGGTGGCTCAAGCTTGGCTTAGGACAGCCCAGGGGACAATCAGTTGTTTCTGATTTGTCATTTGCTGGCACATTTCAGTGTAGTGTCAGTGTGTACATTCCTGGGTGCTAGACTAAGCAAGATGGGGAAAATCTAAAAATCTCATTAGTAGTAGAATTTTTTTCTCCCCAGGGAGAAATCTAGTTTTGGTTTCCAACCACCATAGCCACCTTTTTAAGAAGGAACCATTCTATAACAGAAGAAACACTGAAATGGCCAGGAAAACATACGGTCTTCTTGCATGACCTTGTGCAAGTCATTTAATTTTTAAAGATCCTAGAAAAATGTGCCTTTATGGCTTTGATCTGAGGTCAGTCTGAGTGGGGGCCCTGGCATTCAAATGAAGGCATTGTGAATGCAGGAAAGATAGTCCTGGGAAATGGCTTCTGATCCTCTTCATTTCTGAAAGTTTGTAAGATGTTATCCCAGTCAGGGCAACACCAGAATGTTTTGAGTATTGCCAGAAAATCTTCTTAGAAATGAACTCAAGTCACGGTTGGCTATAGATGGCTGGAAAGAGAGATCTGTGAGTCACCAACATTGAGATAATATTTAAACCAATGTGAGTGGATGAAGCCCAAGCCTGGCCCTTTGACTGCACTCACATAGGAGAGACGTAAGGACACAAGGTGACTCATCTGAGAGCACAGCCAGTCAGTGTTCCTCCCTGCCTGGAGTCCATACTCCTGCTTGCCCTTTACTCTGAGCCCCAGCTGCCTCCTGGGTCCCAGCTCATCACCAGTATTAGCTAGTGTATTCTCACAAAAAGCGATCATAGGCAGGAGGCATGCCCTTGCTTTATTAACTTTGAATATGTAGAGTCAACTTATATTATCTAGAAGATAGGAATTGTATAGATGAATTAAATTTAGTTATTTTAGAAACTCATTTGGTTACCATCTAGTACATTAACTGAACCATTAACAAATTAACAAGTTAAAAATGTATCTGATTTAAAGTTTCTTTTTCATTTCTGCCTAAAAAATTATATATACCCAGTAAAGCATTCAAAACCAAGAAAAGGAGAAACATCAAAGTTCCTAAGTAGTCCAGGTGTTCTTTCCTATGAAGCTTTTGTGGCTTTCTTTTACTTTTTTCTTTGCTAATAATCATTGGGCAGCTAATGAGTATTGCCTTTGTGGAATTGTTAAATATATCTAATCAAATATAAATTTATTAATTATATCCTAATTTCTTTAATAGTAAAAGGTACATTATGTGTATAATCACTATATATTTTCATAAAATGACTTTGTAATCAGATGCCATGTTTTATTTTCCAAATGTTATAATTTCTAAATATGAATTTCATCATACAATATTGTTATTTTTATAGAAGAATCCATGGGTTCTTACTGTGGAAGTGGCATGCCTAGTCATGCCACCAGCACATGGTCAGAAATAACGGACGAAGGCATGGAACTGTGTCAGCGTCTTCTAAGATGTAGCTTGGCTGGCACTGAAATAGACCCAGAGAATGAAGAGCTTGTCTTGAATGTTAGCTCTCGGCTCCAGGCGGCCGTTGAGAAACTTCTAGAAGCCATAAGTGAAACAAGCAGTCAGGTAAGATTTCTTCTGGGTTTCCTGCTTTGGGGGCTGTGGTGGGTGAGTGGGACCACGTCCCCAATGGAGAGCTCACCCCCGGATCTCTTCCATTCCCAGCAGCCTTTGCCTCGTGGCAATAATTACTCTGGCGCTGCCCATTGGATGATCCTTTTCTTTAACTTAGCTCAGAGACTCGCCTAAGGCTCTCCAGCATTAAAAGACTTGTCCAAGGACGCTCCACCGTAATGGGCCAGAAATGGGACCAGAAAGCAGATGTTTCTGACTCCCAACCTGGCCCACTATCTCCTCCAAGCTAACTCTCCAGTACCTTCATTGAAAAGCAGTGACTTAAGCGCTGTTTATGGTGGCAAAAAATTGGAAAATGAGGAGATGCCCTTTGATTGGGGAATGGCTGAATAAATTGTGGTATATGTTGGTGATGGAATACTATTGTGCTCAAAGGAATAATAAAGTGGAGGAATTCCATGGAGACTGGAATGACCTCCTGGAATTGATGCAGAGTGAGAGGAGCAGAACCAGGAGAACCTTATATACAGAGACTGATACACTATGCAGTGATCCAGGATAATTCTGAGGGACTTACGAGAAAGATGCTATCCACATCCAGAGGAAGAAATGTGGGAGTAGAAACACAGAAGAAAAACAACATGGGTCAATGGGGACATGACTGGGAAAGTAGACTCTAAAAGATCACTGTAGTGCAAATATTAATAATATGGAGGGGGGAAGCAGTGGCTTACCCTTGAGGAGAGAGAGCTGGCCTTGAACCAGGCAGGTTTCACACCCCACCTTGGAGCTACACTGGCTATGCCACCAACCCTGGGCCGCTCTGCAACCCGTCAGCCATCATCCTACAGGACATCGTCCCCAGACAATCACTGGCACTTTAAAAGGGTTTCTGATGGTTTGACAATTTCCCTGAGTTGTTCTCCCCTCCAGTGCATGGCATGCATGGACAGTGGGTATGCCCAGACAGTTCTCCTGTATGTAAAATTCATGTAATGCAAATTCGTGTTCACATTAAGAATGCTAAAAGTAATCCACATTCCAAAAAAAGTATATGAACCTCCCTGGACAGAACTGTGAAGCCTTCCAGACCCTTTCAAAACCCTCAGAGGGAAAGCAGAAGAATGGTCACCCATAGGACTGCCAGCACCACTCTTCACAGGTGACTGCACCAGCAAGACCCTTGTCCTGACACCCATTAATCAATCCTGCCCCTCTTCAGCCCCTCACCTGGCACCTTCCCCTTTGGCCAACATCTACATAGAACTTGTACTGAGAGTGAGGAAGGATTCTAGAAGCTTGTCAGAACAAGTTCCCAGGCACATTGTGGAAAAGGCTTGCCTGCTCTCCAGCAGTAGATTGTTTTTACTATAGCACATATTCAATACAAGACAACTTAAAACAGTGCTGTGCCTTTGGGGACACCGGGGTAAGTTTTTATGCTGCTCCAAGGTTTAGATAAGTTAGTGAGGGAGCCTTTACTTTAAGAAGAATCAATGAGGGCAGCTGAGTGACTCAATGGATGGAGAGCCAGGCCCAGAAAGGGGAGGTCCTGGGTTCAAACTCAAGCACTTCTCAGCTGTGTGACCCAGGGCAAGTCACCTAACCCCATTTCCTAGCCCTGACTGCTCTTCTGCCTTGGAAGCAGTATTCGGTATTGATTCTAAGACGGAAGGTCATGACTTAAAAAAAAGATTCTTTTTTAAAAAGAAGAATCATAGACAGTGATGGAACATGAGTATCAAGTGAGAGAACTAATACGCACTTTAGAGACTAATGACTTTTATTATGTACAGTTGTTTTCCATCCAGATCCACGTAATAATTAACTGCTATAATATATAGTCCTTCTGGATTTTACCCAGACTAGCTGATTACAGGGTCAAGCCTATATGAAAACAGTAAACCAAAGGCTGTATAATTAGAATCAAACTGAAAGGAAATATCTTTGTAGCACAGTGTGTGTGTGTGTGTGTGTGTGTGTGTGTGTGTGTGTGTGTGTGTGTGTGTGTGCGCGTGCATGCATTTATCTAGATTACATCTAGATATACACACGTGTATATGGAGCCAATACTGAAAGTCATGGCTAAGTAAGCTTGGCTAGAACTCTCACAGACTGACAGAATTACAGACAGCCACTCTTCCACCCACAAATGTTTTTCACAATCTTAGGGTGCAATTTAGGGCCAAAGAAGATAATTTTCCAGGCAATAATACCCTTAGGGCCCTAGAGAAATTAATGAATGAGCAGTTTACTCCTACAGAACTTTTTTTCACTATCTGATAAAGTTGTTAGAGTTTTGCTGATCCCACATCTGAGAAAAATGTCACGTGACCTATGCATCCTGAAAAATGGTCAACAATTTTGTTTTCTCAGAAGGGAGGGTATTCCTGAAAATGAGTCAGCAACATAATGGTTGGCTATTGGGTTGTTTGCTTTTAAAAAATATAATGCTATAATAGAACTATAGCAAACAAGTCTATAAGTTCCTCCTCCCACTCTATTGAGCATAGGTCAGAGCTTTGTCAGGGCACTGAATCCAAGATTTGGCCTGACAATTAAATAACTTGGAAGATTTATTGAGAGTATTAGTGATACGCAATAAAATGTCAGCCATGTGAAATCCCCAAGAATTTAGTCATTCTGCATCCCTACATTTTTCATATAATTTAGGGTTTTAGTCCTTTAAGCACCATTTTTAAAATCTTTACAATTTTGAATGAAATGTTTTATCCCTTACTTTTTGATTAGAGTGCACTTAACAGAACCCAGCCTTTTCTTGATGATTCAAGGTTATGAACATCAATTCAATCAATCCACAAGTATTTCACAAGTGCCTACTATGTGCCAGGCACTCCAGATACAACTACAAAAAATTAAACTGCCTGCTTGCAGTGAGCTCACATGAGACTATGAGTACATAAAAAAATATACACAGTGCAAATATCAGTTTATTAAATACAAGTTAGCCTGGGACAGTGAATTCTCCCATGCTTTTCAAATTCTTGAATCTGCTTTTCCTAATCTTTCTGCTTTCCTCCTGTATTTTTTTGTTTGCCTAATACTTTTAATTGCCTTGTGTCTGCCTGAAACAGCTTCAAATACAAATATATTAATTTCAGTTTCTACTTCTATAAATTCCTTGAGGGAAGGATTATGTTATTCTTGGAATTTGAACACTTAGCAGCTAACTCAATGCATATTGTAATCATTTAATAAATGCTTGCTGATTGATCCAAAGCTTCTTTGGATTTGAAAGCCAAATAATCAAACATTTTATTGTTTATATAGAATAAGTATTAATATGCTGTGAATTAGACTTTCAAGGGCTCTTCTCTAAGATTCTGTAATACATGAACTTTTATATATGTCCTTTCTGACATCTATTTTGACTTTCATGGCCTATTTTGCTGTATTGCTGATTTCCTAGCTATGTTGAGGGTGATTAATATGACCAAATGCCAAGTCTTGAAGGAAATGTTATTGAATAATAAGAGGTTTGTCATTTTTCACCGTTTTCACAAAGGACAAGAAGGATTGACTTTTAAAAGTGTGTGATAGAATCAGATAAAACCAATCATGGAGGCCACATGGAAGAAAGAATATTGAACATAGTCTCAGAAGACCAAGATTGAAGTCTTAGCATCTATAATATGAGAAGCTGACTACATGACTTTTGCTGTTATTCCCAGCTTTAACTGTAGTCCTATTCTTCATGGACACCATGGACAGCATTCAGCTAGAGAATTGAATAGACTCTCTTATCATCCATAATGGTGCTCAAGCCCTGGTGTTCTAGTTCTGTTCTAGTTGTAGAGCTGATAGAGCAAGAAATTATTTCACTAATTACATAATATCTAGCAAATTTAAGAAGACTCGCTAATAACTGTAGCATCTAGATATAATTTTGCTGAAATCAACCAACAGACATTGGGAATGGTAATGTTAATTCTCTGTTCATGCCGCAGATTTTAACCCAAACAACTCTAAGTTAGGTCATGTTTAGAACAATAGCTCTCTTTGAAGAAGTTGATCCTTCCCACAGTGCTGGGTCCTCTCACTTCAGACTCCTGGGTCAGATATCCCAATTCAGTTAAAACTCTCCTTTTGCTATTCCAAATAGGCCTCCTTAAGGTATTTAGAAATTGTCATTGTGTTCACCATCTAATAAGACAATGGCATCCATTAGATTTAATTTTAAGTTGATATTGAGTTTTTGTTAGGGCCCTCTGCTTGCCTGACTAATGATTATCATATGTGAGAAAGTATTGGCAAGGTCAAGGATAGCTTTTGCTTAATCTAATGACTCTTTTCACATTGAAAACATCATTTAATTTTTAATGTACTTTTAAAAAATTGAAGATAGCTTGCTAGAATCAATATTCCACAATTGTAAAGCTTGTAAATACACTAATTCCCTACTGTTGTGTCATCATTTGTTTTTCAACTTTACTAAGTATACAAACTGGCATAACTTCAGTTAGTTGCATAGTGTACTTTCATTTTTAAAACAGTGCTGAAAAGTTTTTCTTATAGAACAATTGGTTTATATGTTTTAATATCAAAATAATTTGTAGTTGAGCTCTTTACTTTTATCAGCTGACTGCTCAAAAAGAATAGATGTTGCTCCTCAATAAAATAGGTAAAATGGCAGTGAAATTTTCCAAAAATAAATTATAAATGTGCTACATGCTTGAACAAACTCTTGGTAAAGTGGTCCTGTGAATTGGGTATATGGGTATACACACATCATAACTTTTTTTTTAACATTAAGGCGAATGACCATATTATTCTAAAAACATGAACTTATCTAAACACCCCTTTCAAAGCTCTGACGTGGTATTTGGATCCTGTTAGGCAGGCTTCTTTGTGGGCGTTTTAATTCAAATTGCACTGGCCAGTGCGCCTATAGGTAAAGACATTAAACCACTCCCTAGGCCTTGACCTTTTCCTGAGGGAACATTGACTAGAATTCTTTTGCTTAGCCTGACAGTCTGTTTGAGTAACTTGTTTCAGAAGAGCTTTTCCTTTTGAACCAAATAAAACAGCAAGAACAAAGACAAATGATGTTGCTGCAGTTACACTTCTCGTCTTTTGCTTCTATGGAGATTTCTAATGTTGACTTTTCCCTGCCAAGTTCTACCTGCATTTCCTGATTTTTGCAGCATACAACATTGATTTCGAAAGCATAGTTTATTACTTTGCTTTGCTGACTTGCTGCTTATGGTTTCATTCTTTCATTTTCAAGGATTTTATCATTCTTATGAAGAAGATTCTGTTCAAGAATAGCACACATCTAAGTTTTTGAAAAGTGAGGTTATATTGGACCTTTTAATTATTCAGTTGTGTGTACACTAATTGTCTAATATACTCGTGTGACAGTGAGAGGAAGACTTTTTGATGCTGCCATATTATCTTCAGAAACCAGAAGCAAGAAAAACCTTCTTTATTTAACTATAAATAACCAAACTGCTAAATCAGTTGAAACAGATCATCAGCAACACCTTCTAAAATGGATTCCTATAGGACTTACTGGGCATCAAATACCTTTAGTGGTTTGTGGTTGGAAGAACAGGATGAAGACATGTATGAGGTCGAATCACGAGTGCCTCTACCAAATCCTTTTCCTCTGAGTGAAAAGTTGGATGAAAATAATTCAGTCATTGTTAACACTTCTATTTTTCATTTTAGTCACAAGAGAAATGGGCATATATTAAAGCTCATTTCTAAAATCTCCTTGCCTACCCCACCATACTCAGTAAGTACTAAAATTATTCCTTCAGTTGAAAACTAAATAAAACTATAATATTTTAAATCATTATAATAGGCATAGAGATAATGAACCCACTTTTTTTTTGTTTATAACGTTACTATAGTTTGTGAGTTTGTTTCTGGTTTTAATTTAATCGTATAATTGCTATTCAGCTTTAAGTGAATTAGGTTTCAGTGACCTTCCTTAGTACTGCAAAAGTCTACTCCGAATTTGAGGAAAAATACTTGGCCAGTGTGACAGTTTTCCCATTCTAGTTATCTGCCAACCAGGAACTTTCTTGGGCTAATTTACTATAGATGACTTGAACAAAAATGTATTGATCATACAAGAGGGAGAGAGCAGGGATTTCCTTTTTTCTATGAAATGATGACAGAAGTAAAGGAATGTAGCTGTTTTTTAAATTACATTTTTCTTAAAATTTTGAACTTAATTTTTGACAAACATAAATATGATGAAAAGATGAAATAAGCTTGTATAATAAAATACGAATGTATGTACAGTTGTTTTCTTGAGAAAACTGCAGTAATAGAATTGTTCCATTTGTTTATGTTTCTCTGTTGTTTCCTTCTGTCTTTTAAAAAAAATTTTTTTTAAATGGTACATAGAATACAGCACCAACCAGGGAGAAAAAAGTATCCCAGACTTGGTTTTATCTCAGATTCTATGTGGAACTTGTTTTCTCTAGTTTTAAAAATATTTAATATATCACTGTGAGAAAATACTAATGCAATCTCTCTACATTTCATGTTAAGTGTTTATCATAAAGAATACTATATATTTAATGTTTGTGGTTCAAGTTCATTACTGCCAAAACAGGTATTTTAATCAACCTTCCATGTTCTTTAGTGCGATGTAAACCACATTCTCGTGAATTTCAGGCTTAAACTATAATATACTTAGCTAATATTTAACAAGCCAGGTGGTTTTCAGAACTTTTATTATCCTTCCTGTAAAAACTTATATTAAAGTGACAGTGAATTCATCAGGGATATTGAAAACATTTATTTAAACTTTAATAGTAATTTTCAGATTTACTAAGTTTTAAAAATATTTAGGTGAAAATGTTTGGGATTCAATATTGTTATACAGAGTAATACTAAGTTATTTTATCTGAATAATGTAGATTATAAATATCACACAGTTCTTATAAACTGAAATGTTGCTTCTTTAAGATATTATTAGAAAAAATTTTGTGGCTTTATAGGACTTGAGTGAAAGCTGGAAGGCCCCTTAGAGGTTATCCTGCTCAATTCTGCCACATTATATACTAGGACAGTTGAGGGCCAGAGATATTAAAGAATTTGCCCAAATATCACCTAGGTTCTAAGTGACATAGTAGAGCCCTCCCTTGCCTGTGACTTCATGTTAAGTGACATTCACACAATACTGTCTTCTGCTTTTTTTTTTATTAAATTAAATCCCTATTACAATAAATTAGTTGGTTGTGAGTAAGCCTGTTTTAATTTTAGATGGTGAAATGAAGTTATTACTGGTAATGTGGCTTGTATTGGGAAGAGAGTTATTTTCAGAGCAGTTAGAATAAATATTACTTAAGCAAACTCAGTAAGGATGATTTTTAGATATCAGTAAGGGATTACAGTTTAAAACAGTGATAAATGCAATTTCCTTATATCAATCAAATATTTATTCTCTTGGCTTGTTACATAAACTTGAGGGCAGACTGTATAGCTGGTATATCTGGTTTGGATTTTCATGTATTTTCTAGGTAACCACAATATAAATTACAAACAAGTCACAAAATAAGGAATGACCGATGACTTCATATTGAAAGAATAGTGGACCTGAAGTCAAGAGACCCAAGTTTGAATGGGAACTTAAACTTAGCTTTGTAAACACATACAATTGAGTTGGTCTCATGTATTATCACAGTTTCTCTAAATTAGAAGAATAATCCTCCCCTCATACTCCACACTCCTTATCTCCAAGCAAACTAAGTATAGCCAGGTATCCTGCTAAGCAATGGGAATGCAAACATAGACAACATAAAAGGGTCCCTGTGACTTATCCTACATACTAATAATAACATCCATTGAAAGTATTGGAATAAAAAACTAATTTGACTAATTAATGTAAATTTCTTAGGGTTATCTTTTTTATTTAATACCTTCTTTTAATTTTACACTAAATTATACTGGTTTTACTTTTGTGTAAATTATATTAGAATAAAATAAAACTATTCTTTATTTTTCAGCACTCGTTCTAACTTTTGGCTGTATAGGTGGCCATGTATTTTTAGTTCCTCAACTTAATTGTTATGTAATGAATTCCTTATCAGTGCAATTTTCCTCCTAATTTAGCTTGAACACGCCAAAGTTACACAGACAGAGTTGATGCGTGAGTCATTCAGACAGAAGCAGGAAGCCACCGAGTTTCTAAAATGCCAAGAAGAATTACAAGAGCGACTCAATGAAGAGTTGAAAGCTAGAGAACAATTGGCTGTGGAGCTTAGTAAGGCAGAGGGTGAGTTCATTGGTCATCTCTGTTGATAGTGTATAGATGGGATTTGGGGTTTATTCATCTTTTGTTTTTGAACATTGAAGAAGGAATTACTCTGGTTCCCATATGGTATGATGTAAATACACACACCTATAAGGTTTGCTTTGCACACTTGTTATTATTTAGCTCACTTTCCTAAATGAAGCAGAGTGTAAATAAAATTAAATTATGAAAAATCACAAACTATTAGATTTTATAAAATGTTGCTATGAATTGATTTGCCGTTTTTATTGTGGTTATTAAATGCTTTTGACCAAAGCTGAGGTGTTTAAAAATATGAAACTTGAATTTTATCTCATTCAAGTTGGTAGAGATATTTCTAAAAATACAAGATTTATTAATTAAATCTTTAACTCATCCTAATAAAATGTCCTCATGTCATTCTGTAAAGTCTTTTTCCCAGATATGTATCTGTGCATCTAGGTGTTTTCAGTGAAATAATGTTAATGAGCATAAAATATCCACGTTTTAAATGTTAGAAGATAGTTATAAATTTTAATTTTAATGCTTACTTCAATATTTTCATTACCTATCATTTATTTATTTATGCTAATCCATTAGCCAGAACTTGAATCACTGGATATAAGGTGCATAGATGTTCATTTGAAAGGCAGAGGTTTTCAGATATTCTCAGTTCATGGCACCTTTATTGTCTCAGTAATTTTTCACGGCATGCCTGGACTAAAAATAATATCTTACAGTTACATTTATTTAAGTAATTAGATCAAATAACTTAATGATTATTTATGTCCTGATAACTTAGTGGCCATTTGAATAAATACACCTAAATTTAAAGGAAAATAATATTTTTCATTTAAGTCTTTTAAAAACCACAATTACTAATGAAATGTATGTACCTATTACACTGAAAAATTTCTCAAATCTTGGAATCAGATTGGATGCTAACATCTTCATTTCTTATTCCAAAATGTTTTTTCTCAAGGTACTAGCTTTTTGTTATTTTTATTATGCTGAAAATCCAGCTTTGCTAAGATAGAATATGACCAATGAGAAAGTTCAAGAAATTACTGGCATCACTGAAAGTACAAGTAAACAAAATCTTATCTCATACATTTGAGAGTGCCATTGAAGGGGATGTAGTGCCGTCTAATTGTGGAAACTCTGAACTACCCTGAGGTAGTAGCTTGTATGGTGCCCACTTTTAAAATATCCTTCAGTTCCCTTATGCATTTCCTGTGATGCCCTAGAATTCAATGACACATAATTTGGGAACCACAAGATTAGAGAATAATTTAGTAACAGTAAGAGCTCTCCGTAATTGAAATGAGCTCACTCAGGAGATAACAGATTCATCTTCTCTTAAAGTATTTAAGTAAAATCTGAATGACTAGCCATCTGAAACCACAGATAGAGAGACAGAGACAAAGACAGATTTAGAGAGAGAGAAAATGAATGGATTCTTTTTTAGGTGTTTTCACAGTTTCCCAAGGAAGCCTAAACAATAGAAATCTGTTACCACAATGAGGAATAGAAATACCCTAAAGCCAGCAAAGAATCGTTGTTCTCACCATGTGGAAAATTATGGAAAACAAGGCCAATGTCAACTTGGGATAAACTTTTGTGTAAAATGCCATATATAATTCTACAAATATCTCAAGAATCATCAAAGATGAAACCAGGAGAACAACATACAATAAATGGGGGAAAAAAATCTGTCAGGATATCCCCAGCAAACTAATCTTTCTACCAGTGAGAGTAGAGTCACCATATTTGGTTCTCAGGTGATTGTTAGAAAAAGAATCAGAAGACCACATATACCCAGAAAAGGTCATCAGGCCAGCCCACTGACCAATCAGGACAAACCAAATGAACCAAGTCCTCTCTTCTAGACTCTTGTATGCAGTTGGATGGACAGCTTCAAGAGCTAGTCCATAAACACACATAGCTTAGCAATATATTGTAGTTGGACAATGAATTGGAGTATTGAAGAGAAGGATAGTGGTAGACTGAAAATTTTCCTCTGGAAAATTTTGAAGGACTTTTAATAACTCTCAGTCTTTTATTTGAAACAAAGGCCCATCTTTTTAATCCACATAGTCTTCTGCTGATTCTATTTGGCTGTGGAACTTAAAACATCATAGATTCCCAAGAACTTAAATTGCAGAACTCTCCAGAGGCAGGTATTTAGGATGTGAAGAATCTATGGCACATTACCAGGATGGGGCACAGAAGCCAAAGCTACATCCATCATTGGACAGCAATGCCCACCAGGCCAGAAGAAGGGCTCAGCATGCTGGTGGATCCCCCTGGGGACCACGTACAGTCCAAACCACTGGATGGAGTTCCACTTTAATACAATAGAGGATCCATTGAAGTACTGAAATTTGAAGATGGGGAAACTGAAGCCCCAAGAGATTGAATAACAGGGATAAGCCAGGGCTAGACAGACATGATATCTGGCTGTGGCTTGAGCTCAGGTGTTGTGACTCTCAAAGCACTAATTATTAGGGATCATAGATGATCAGAGTGTTGCACATTAAGAGAGGAGCCTATAGCATTCTCTCCCTTTCCCTCACTTCTCCTTCCTGCCCTCTCACCTTTTTTCTTTCTCTCCCTCCCTCCTCCCTACCAAGTACATTATGTAGTGAAGCCCTTGGTCATACTGCCAGAAAATGTTGACAGATTATTTGACTCTGAAGTCCTGCTTTCTTTCCATTATATGAATGTTGTCTTTGTCTGAAATTCTCTTCTGCCCAGGGAACTATGCAAATATTCTTCTGTCTGATTTTCCTAGTTTATGCTACTGTAGCAGGTCACATTTTCATTTGCTACAATACACATTTAATAATCATTCAAATAAACCCTTTGGCTATCACACTTTTCCCTTATATTTAATCACAAGTCTTGTCTCTTCTGCTGTCACGTTCTTCACACCCATTGACTTCTCTTTACTTAAACAGCCACCAGCTTAATTTAGACCATTTACTACTTCAGCTAGACAAGGACAGCCTCCTAATTGGCTTTCCTGCCTATAATATCCTCTCTCTTCAGTCAATATTAAATTCACTATTAATTCATCTACCTGGTATCTAAAGCCTTTTACAATCTGGCTACAGGCTACTTTTCCAGGCTTATTTCATGTTACTCCCCATCCTATGGTCTATGATCCAGCCATCCTGGTATAAACAGATTCCGGTATATATAAAGTAATGGAATTTTATTGTGCAGTAAGAAATTAGAAACATGAAGAATTCAGAGTAACCTGACATATGTATGAATGGAAATGTAATGACATAAGCAAAACCTGAAGAATAATATATACATTGACTTCCACAGCATCAAAGAAAAGAATGAATATTGTGTAATTTTTTTTTAAAAACTTATATGTGTAGAATGAAACACTCTTCTTCTTGGAAGGAAGGCAAAGGATGGATAAAATATGCATCCACAGATGCATAAAATATACATTATCAATTATGTCAAAGTATAAACTTTTGATATTTTCAATAAGTAATGCAATGTAGTTTGAAGTGAGATGTAAGTAAGTTATAAATTGTCATGATGTTGCATCTGTTCTTCTTTTGAAAATCCATTGACAAAACCACAAACTAAAACAAGCCTGTTCTGATCATTTTGTCTCACAGGTATCATTGATGGCTATGCAGATGAAAAAGCTCTTTTCGAAAGGCAAATTCAGGAAAAAACTGACATTATTGACCACCTTCAGCAGGAGTTGTTATGTGTAGGTAACAGATTACAGGAATTGGAAGCTGAGAGACAGCAAATCCAAGAAGAGAGAGAGTTACTTTCTAGACAGAAAGATGCCATGAAAGCAGAAGCAGGACCAGTTGAACAACGTACGTGTTACTTAGAGTATTTTCCTATAAGATATTATATTTATATGCACATCCATTCCGAATTGACTGGCTTTGGTTTTTCCTTTGGCATTTTCTATTAGTCCTTAAAATTTTGCTTTAAAAAGGTTGGAGCATATAAATGTATTACTAGTCAGTAATTGGGATATAGTTATTTTTTTCCTCAGGTATCAGTAGAAAAGAACACTTCTTCCCTCGACTTTATTCTCTTATCCCCAGTGGAAGTTGCTGATAATGCAGAATATGAAAGAACTTGTGAAAGGTATATGCTCTAATGGCAGAGAATGAAAAAAAAAATTAGTTGCTTGATAAACAGCACTGACTGACAAATGGTGAGCAATTTGGAGAGATGATATTGATTTTAGGGTAGAACAGAGTGAGAAAGTTAATAGCTTCTCTTTTTATCTTTTAGTCTATTTTTTATTTTTATTTTTTAAAGATACTTTATTTTACTAATTACATGTAATAATTGTTCACATACGTTTTCTGAATTTATAAGAGCTAAATTATCTCCATCTCCCTTCCCTCCCCCTTTCTGGAGATGGTAAGCAATTTGATCTGGGTTATCATGTTATCATTCAAAACATATTTCCACATTGTTCATTGTTGTAAGAGAATACTCATATAAAATCCAAACCCCAAAAATAAAAGCCCAAACAAACTAAAGTGAAAAATTATATGCTTTGATCTGACTCCGACTCCAACAGTTCTTTTTCTAGAGGCAGATAGCATTCTTTGTCCTAAGTCCTTTAGAATTGTCCTGTATCCTTGTATTGCTGAGAGTAGCTAAATGAAAGTTAATAGATTCTAAAAGCAGGATGCTATCAAGTTTAATATATTTGTAAAATAATAATAATAATAACTTTTATAGAGGAAATAATTCTTTTAATCTTTCAAATTAATTAACATCTAATTAAGGGTAAAAGTGAAAACTAATTATTAAAAAATACAAATTCTTTATGAGTATGGCATTTGAATTATTTAGTATTGAATGTCCATTTTTAACCTCTTTAAAGCTATATCAGTTTTTTATATTACAGATTATGATTATAATTTTAGAATTATGACTTTTGCAGCTTCACAAACTTTCATAATAATGTTAAATAAATAATGCTAAAATTTTTGGCCTGCAGTGAAGAATTCTTTGTGGTATTCTTTTGGTTGTTCAAATTAATATTTTGGGAATTTTCAGGTGTAAATGTTAGAACTTTTTATATTTAAAGAACAAATCTTATTGATGCCTTATATCTAGTATATGCTTAATGTCAATTGAATTTGATGAAAAATATTTAGAATTTCCAAGAAATGTTGCTAATGTAGCTAATGCTAAAGAGAACTTTAATCTTGTCTTTTGCTTCATTTTCTCTTTTACATTATATCCCACTTGAAGAATAGATGGCATGTAAATTACTATGCTTTTGTTTCCTTTTTCTTTTCTCATAGGGCTAGTAGATGCTGCAGTCGATGCAGCACCCGGAGCAGGTGTGTTTGTATACTGCATGGCCAGTCTTTAATTGGGTGATAGACTTACTTCCTAAAAATAAGTAAATAATGATTCTTGGACTTTGACTAACTGTTTCTCTAATTCTGAAACTTTGCTGTTTTATTTTACACTTACAGTCCTTCCTTTTAACAAAAAAAAATTCTTGCAATTAAAGAGCACATTCCTTTGTTTGAAATTAACATAAGAGATTCCTCTTAACCATCATCTTATTATATTCATTTTGGAACAGTTATTGAGACAAAATCGTGCTTCTTAACTTGCAAATATAATTAACACAAACAATTAATTATTTTACCAAGTGCTGTTAACATTGATTCATACTAACTGTCTAAATCAAGAATTGGTTAAGTAGCATATAAGATGATGGCATCACAAGAATCTTTGATATGTAGTGAACAGAAGTTTTCTGGTTGCCTTACATTTATATTCCTTTTTAGAATCAATAGTCTTTGCAAAGAAAAAAGAAGGTAATTATCTACAGCTTCATAGTCTTTTTTGGTTATTGGCAGGAATATCAACCATGATCTGGACCCTGGTGATAAGCATGTCTTAAATCTTTTCTCAACAGAAGAGCTTTGCATTTGATACACACTTGCCAGTCCTCTTCTGTTAGATATAGAAGTATGGGAGGCAAGAGCAATTCAGGAATGGATAACCATAAAAATCTCATTGTAATTGAATCATTGCTCTTTCTGGATTTCTCAATGGTCCTACATAAAGATTCATGGTATTGGTTCTTCAAATGTGATGTACATGCATGTGTATAGAAAGAGTATCTTGGGATTGAGAACAAACTCACTATTGCTCTGTGTGAATCAAGTGATGGTTCGTTTTTTCTTATTTTTGCATTAATTAAGTCTTGTCCTTTCCTTGAAGTAAAAACATGTACCTTTGACTTTCTTTGTGCTTTTTCTTTTCCACAAGAATCATCATTTAGTGACAATACTCGCATTTTAAAATACTTTATAATGATGATCTATGGTGGCATGATATAGGGTATGTTTAGATATTCTAAATATCTTAAAGAGAGAAAAAGAAAGCAGAGTTCGTTGCCTCTTTTTGTGTTTGAATTAAAATCCAGCATTTCTATTTCATGTGGTTTAAATCCTATATGTAGAAATGTGGGGTAATCATACTGTAATTAACATCATTAACTTGGTAACAAAACCTTCAGAACTTTTTCATTTGTAAACAGAACTACTGCAAGAAACAGAAAAGCTAATGAAGGAAAAACTGGAAGTACAGTGTCAAGCTGAAAAGGTTTGTGATGACCTTCAGAAACAAGTAAAAACTCTGGAAATGGATGTGGAGGAACAGGTCAGCCGCTTTATGGAACTAGAACAAGAAAAGAATGCCGAACTGATGGATCTGAGACAGCAAAACCAGGCCCTGGAGAAACAGCTGGAGAAAATGAGAAAGTTTTTAGATGTAAGTATAGGAGAAAAATGGAGATGAATCTGGCTTCATATTTTGAAGATCCAGAGGGTCAGCCTTGTCTCCACAGGATTATAGATTTAGAAATAGAAGGGATCTGACATGCCATCATTAATAGGACAGTCCTTTATTTTACAAATGAGAAAAATGAGCTGCTATTTAAACCCCAGGTCTCTAACTTCATATCCAACACTCTTACCACTGCATCCAATAGAACACTAGTTATAACCTTCCAGGTTTACAATTTTTATATCATGATGACTCATTCATACGTATTTAAAGATGACTGCTTTTAAAATTTAGAACTAGAGATGCTCTCCATAGCATTTCAAAAGTGATGGTAGTTTTCTGTGTTGATAATACTGCAACAGAATTTGTGCCAACAGTCTGAATGAAGAGGAGGCCAGCACACAGGCAATTGGCAAGTAAATAGTAACTCTTCTTCCCCTTTGCCCATCAAAGACTGAACCCATGGACAGGGGCAGGAGGAGCCTGTCTACCTCCCCCACTGTCTTCAGTGACCAGTGACCCATACCAGCATTTCCTTATTCCACTGAGGTTTTTTGTGGAAAATATCTTAGTCAGATGTATATTAGTTTCTGATTTTTTATTTTGGGAGAATCCTTAGATGCTTGTACAACCAGCTGTATACCTTGGAAAATAAAACTACATACACATAGTTCCCTTTGCATACTACGTGAGTTCTAATGTATTTGTTCTTTCCTTGAAGGATGCAGGGAGGAAGGAATTGAGGGCTGTCTTGAACATTTCATTAATCCACTCTGGTTCATACTCCAGACACTCAAGTGTTTTAGAATTTGTATATTACCAGAGGAGGAATGTTCATTAATTCAGTATGCCTTTATAAAAGAATTCTACATTACCTTGTAGACAAGTCATCCTAAATCAATTCTCAAATATCTCTCCTATGTAGAAAATTAAATTTTAGAGTATAATTAACAATTTTTTTCACATTTTACATTCTATATGGAGGCAGCTGGTGGCACAGTGTCTGGAGCCGAGAGAACCTGTTTAAATCCTGCCTCTCTGACACTTACTAGCTGTGTGACTCAGACAAATCACTTAATTTCTGTCTCTAAAAATGGGGATAATAATAGTACCTACCTTCCAGGGTTGTTATAAGTATCATATGAGATAATAATTGTAAAATACTTACCAGAATGGACAGAGTGTCCATCCAGGAGTCAAGAGGACCTGAGTTCAAATTTGACCTCATATAATTACTAGCTATGTGAGCCTTAACAGATTACTTGAGGAGCAAATGAAATAATCATGTAAAGCACTTAACACTGCCTGTCATGTAATACACACTATAAATATTAGCTCTTTAATTATACTGTGCTTATTTCCTTCCTCCCTGTATTTCACCTCATTTGAATTAAATTGACTTGTTATGCTTTAGGTAATAACTGCATTTTATCTCTCTTTCTGAAGAGCCAAATGAAGTTATAAGTCAAACCCCATAGTTAGTCTACCAAGATCTTACTTGCTTTTGGTGCACCATGATAAGAAGATTTCATTTTGCATCTATTCTATCTCCTCACCTTCAAACAAGACTGTGTAGTGCCAAATCATCAACAGTCACTTCCTTTGTCTAATCTTTTTGTACTTAAATTTTAGGAACAGGCAATTGATCGAGAACATGAAAGAGACGTGTTCCAACAAGAAATACTGAAGCTGGAACAGCAGCTAAAGGCTACCCCAAAGTTCCAGCCTATCAGTGAGCACCAGACTAGAGAGGTAAGAATTTAGACCAGTGGCTGCACCACACAGCTGTACTTGGAAAGTTTATGAGCGCCCCTTGAAATCAGGTAGACTCGAAACAGTAATACAAACAAATAAGTGTTCAGAACAAGAAGTAAAACAAGGATTTTGTTTTTTATTTTATTTTATTTTTTATTTTATTTGGTCAATTTCAAACATTATTCCTTGGTTACAAAAATCATTTTGTAATGAGAGGTTTTTGTTATGAAGATTGTTTCCCAATTTGTTATTTCCCTTCTAATTTTGGTTACATTGGTTTTGTTTGTACAAAACCTTTTTAATTTGATGTAATCAAAATTATTTGTTTTACATTTTGTGACTCTAAGTCTTGCTTGGTTTTAAAATCTTGGCTTTCCCAAAGGTCTGACATGTATACTATTCTGTGTTCACCTAATTTACTTATAGTTTCCTTCTTTATGTTCAAGTCATTCACCCATTCTGAGTTTATCTTGGTGTAGGGTGTGAAGTGTTGATCCAAACCTAATCTCTCCCACGCTGTCTTCCAATTTTCCCAGCAGTTTTCATCAAATAATGAATTTTTGTTAAAACAAGGGTTTTACTTAATATTGTTTCTCTGTAAAATGTTCCCTCTGCCCTCCAGATGCCCTTAATGCTCTTTTTTTGTTGTTGTTGTTAAACCCTTACCTTCCATCTTATAATCAATACTGTGTATTGGTTCTAAGGCAGAAGAGTGGTAAGGGCTAGGCAATGGGGGTAAAGTGACTTGCCCAGGGTCACACAGCTAAGAAGTATCTGAGGTCATATTTGAACCCAGAACCTCCCGTCTCTGGGTCTAACTCTCAATCCATTGAGCCACCCAGCTGCCCCTGCTTAATGCTCTTATTGAAATTTTGACTGCCCTTCTTATTTTCTCTTTGGAATACTTTAGGAGTATAGAGAGAATTATAATATAGCTGTCACTGCCTCACACTGCTCAAGATTTTATTTAGCATCTTGCTCTTTTAATCTTTCTAGTTTGTGCTTTGTTTTTCCCATTTTCAACAAACATTTAGCCACAATCAGAGGGAGACAGCTCTTTACTTACCATATTTCTAGTCAAATTTGTTTTCAGTGTTTAAAATTAAATGCCAAAGATATAAAGTCCTCCACTTTTCTTAAAATTTCCACTTTCATACTTAAAAATATGTACAAATAAGACCATTTCTTTGACTGTACCTGTAGTTTCACTGGCAGAGAAAATTCCTGATTGGGAAGTGCCTTCCTAATATATGCATCAGCAATTCATCTGAAACTTTTCATCTTGGAAAATTAATTATTCACTGAATCACAAAATCTCAAGAGTTGAAAGGAACAAGAGATCATCTAATCCAACTCATGTACCCAAAATTTCTTCTACAGCCTTGCCAACAGTTGGTCATACACCTTCTGCTTTTAAAACTGCAGGGAGAGAAAACTCATTCCTACCCAAATGGCCCCATTCTACCTTGCAATAGCTCTCAAGAGTGTGAGAAAGCTTTTCCTTTCTTCAAATCTCTGCCCCTCTTTCTACTACTTCTCCTTCCCCCAGGCTAACACTCAGAAGCCAACCAAAGTCTAATCCCTCTTCCTCACGACAGCCTTTCACACTCTTGCCTCCAGGGAACCTGGTAAAGTGGAAAGAGTAATGGTCTTGGAGGGCCACTTCTTTGCCGGACAGCTGGGGGCGAGTCACATAAACACTCTAATCCTCCATTTCTATATCTACCAAATGGCAGCCCAGGTTTCTCTGACTCTGAAACTCACCCTCCATTCTTGTATGCCATCTTGTCTCTTGTAGTTCCAACAGGGTTGTGGAATGTTAGTAGCAATGATAAGACCTGAATGCTGGAGACCAGGGTCTCCGCACCATTTTGTCTTTGTGTCTTCATTGCCTCATTGAATCCCGGGCACATACAGTTAAGTGTATAATAAATGCTTATTGATTGATTGGGGCAGAGCAGTAAAAAAAGAAACTGTGCTGAACATCCTTAGGACCTCTGACATGCCAATTAGTCACTGGATCTGGATATAGGGCAAAATCTATGTTCTAAAATAGACAAATCAGGAGTACTAAATAATTGATTTTGAAAATCCACAAATTTTGCTTCAGATGTGTTTTTACTAACTTTACATAGTTTGATAATAACCATGTGATTAATCATTCACCAAGTATCAGTGGTCTGGTGAGTGCTCAGCATTTTGTTTGGCACTGTGGGAGATAAAAAACAAGTAAACTGTGATATGGAAATCACTTTAAAAGACTGATATATATTAATTTAAGGTCGCCAAGGAATTCAGCTATGTAATTCCTTAATGAAAACTCAAGTCAGCAGTCAACCTTTTATGGAGTTTTTTATTACAAACAGGAGGAAGAAAGGTATGAGAGAGAGAGAGAGAGAGAGAGAGAGAGAGAGAGAGAGAGAGAGAGAGAGAGAGAGAGAGAGAGAGAGAGGAAGAAAAAGAAGAGGAAGAGGAAGAAGAAGAGGAAAAGAGAATAGGGCTTAAATACCCACTCTGCTTAGGCTGGGCCAAAGGCCCAAGGCCTTGGATAGCCGAGGCAAAGAAAAGAGATCAGTCCCTATCACTCATGTGACCAAAATGGAGAAACAGTCTGAGGGCCTCCACTCCAAGCACCACGCTCCAACAACCCCACTCTCCTCCACCCAGGAAGTTTCAGCACTCCTCAGCTCTCCTCTACCTCACTTCCTGTGTCTCACCTGTGCCAATGGTGGCTCTAGCTTAACCCATGACCGCCCAGAGGTCTTTCCCCTTTGCACATGTCTGTTGAAGGCCATATTCTGTAATAATTAAATCTTGAGCTTTGCTGTAGCCCTTTCTAAATCCTGTTACCTTGAGTAGGGTGGAGATTGTAGTTTCCAAGACCTGATTCTGTTATTCCAAGTATCTCTATTGTTATTGATTAGGATCAGGAAATAGCCAAATCTCATCCTCTAAAGAATGGTTTGAACAGGGTTGAGTAGTTTTGAAATTCACAAAACCCCATCATAATGTGGGAAGGAAAGGCAAAATATACATTAAATACTATTGTGCAACGTAAGATCATCTATAATTATGTGTTGAATCATGTGGTAAAGACTGTAAATGCCCTGGGAGTTCAGAGGAAGATGAGAAATGGCTTCAGGAGGAAGATGGGATTTGACTGGATCTGAAGGATTAACAGGATAGAAATGGATTGAGAAGAAAAAAGATGTTCTATGTGAATTAAAGCTCCCAGGAAGAACTGACTCAGCATGTCTGTGGAACAATGACCAGTTAGAATGAGAAAAGCATTTTTAGAATTAACTAATAATGACCAAATTTATTTATTTTTCTGATTCCCAAATGTGATCTAGGAACATGAGTTTTTAATTAAAAAATCACAATACACTGGCAGTGTTCACTAATACATTAATTTATAGACATATAAACTATATTATTAAATAGAAACTATTTATAGCTATATATGTATACATAAAAACTATATATAGATCACATTTGTAATACTTGGATACCTATAATCTGTAGCTGACTAATTTTGTGTAGTATCTTCAGTTTTAGAAAATAAACTTCCTCTTCTTCCCCTGCCTCTTGCAGCTATGGATCTCCATAATCTCTCCTCTTACCTTTCCAACCTTCTCTACTACTACCGCCCTGAAAGTTCCCCATGTTTCAGCCATACTGAACAACTCCCTATTCCTCCCCAAAAGCCCATGTACTTTCCTGTCCTCCTGGAAATCTTGTGTTTTCCCTTCTCCAGCTATAAAGATCCTGCCCATCTTGTTAAGATCTAGCTCAAGTACTACCATATCCATAAAGGTTTATCTTAAAAATCACTCCACCTTGAAATTATTCCTTTGTACCCCTTGTATAGTTCTCAACACTTTGTTGCTTTGTATTTTAGTGATGGATTTCCATAATTTCTTCTCTACCAGATAATAAGATTTTTTAGGAAATAAGCCATGTCTCATACATTCTTTTTAAACCCTTCCCTTCCATCTTAGAATCAATACTGTGTATGGGTTGCAAGGCAGAAGAGTGGTAAAGGCTAGGCCATGAGGGTTCAGTGACTTGTGCAGGGTCACACAGGTAGGAAATGTCTGAGGCTGGGTTTGAACCCAGGACCTCCCATCTCTAGGCCTGGCTCTTGAGCCCTATAGTTGCCCTCATCTCATACATTTTTAGTTCCTCCCAGTGTCATTTTTATAATAGATGCTTAATAAATATCCCTAATAAACAATGGCTCACCCTCAGAGGTAGTTTCTGAGTTAGTCATGCTGCCCTTCCTCTTTGGATCACCTTGTTTCACTTCTATTTCTGCTCTTTGGGAGGTTTTTCTTCCTCAGTAAAAATCCACTCACAGAATTCTTCACAGAATTCTCCTTACCCAGCTTTTATTATGTAATGTGGTTGTCATGCACAGAAACCCACTAGATAAGAGCTTAGAAGGAGCCCCGAGGCCTCCCCCTGCCCCTGCAGCTGATCAGAAACCCATTCTGCAATGTTCCACATCAAGGGACGGTCCATCATGGTTCTCCAGGGTCAGACCAAGTCGCTTCCTCTGATGCCAGCCATCACTGGTCCCAAGGCTTCAGCAAGATCCCCCTGGCGGCTCAGGATCTGGGCCCCTGGCCATGCCAGTGCCTTCTCCTGGAACAGCCCCAGCTGGTCTGCATCTTTCCTAATATGTGGCACCCTGTCATCCTCCTTTATGGCCATGCGCCTCTCTTCATAGAGCCCCGGGCTAGGTCAGTGCCCAGCCGGCAAGACTAATTTTTTGATATCTGTTAAACTTGTGATCCACTAAACCTCTCAGATATTTCTCACAAAAACTAGTCTCCAACCAGTGCTTCCATTACCCTGTATTCTATGAAGTCGTGTTAATGTCACACACATCTCTATACAAGTCACTGGCTTGGCCTGTCAACTCTGATTTGTAGATTGCCAACACACGTTGCTATTGTAAGGATGACAATACCTTTGCGGCTCTCCATCCAAGAGCTCTACCCAAGATCACGCTGAACCCTTTGTGAATCTGGTCATTGAACCAGTCTTAAATCTCTCTAGCTCTCCAGTCCCCCAGCTTCCATGGTGAGAACACAAAGGAGATACCAAGTCTTGCCAAAATCTAAAATTATGATGTCTACGGTGACCCCCCGATTAATTGATACATAGTGACCCTGTCAGAGGAAGAAAATGCAATAAGTCTGGTTTTGATAAGTGTTAGCAATCTCCATCTCATGTTCCTGAGAAAGCCATAAAATTATTTCCCATTCATGACCAAGAAGAGATGGAGAACTAGACATTTTCTCCAATCCTCAGGACCTCAAACCTCTCCAGAATAGAAATTGTGTGCCAGAGATAAAGTGAAGCCAGGGTTCTCCACAGTCGGTACAAACTTGATGAACAGCAAAGAAAGCCAGTCTTCCTTCAGCCCTGACCCTTGTGGCCTCGGTGCCCCCTTGCATCTGTCCAGCCACCCTAACCACAGGAAGAACACACTGGTGGGTGATGACAGAATTCACTTCCATGCATCAGCCTCATAGCCTGGTCTCGCTCTGGAGCCAGAGAACTGAGGCGCAGAGAGAAGGGAGCCTTGGGGCATTTCCCTTAGCCTAAGGGAAAAAGCCCAGTGTCCTGTGGTGGGCCAGTTCTCTCTGCCTAAAAGTTATCCAGGCTCATGAACTGAGAAGTGCTTAGGACAAGAGGAGGCCCCGAGGGAGACCTCTATCACAGGGGACAGACCTAGAAAGTGAGGAAAATAAGAGGGTTTGAAAAGATTCAAAATGACCAAAGATCTGAGGAGGAAGAAAACTCACATAAGCTGATAAACCAACAAAAGATTTTAACAGCAAAAGGAAATATGACCTCCAGATTTAGGAAAAGAGTTCTGACATCTATAAACAAATACCATAAAAGAAGAAAAAAGATTCAACACTAGATGAAGCATAGGACGCTGTTAGTTTTGAGGTACATTAAACTACAATGCTGTTCCTGGATGGTTTTATAGAGAAATGGGAATTATTAAGAGCAGAATACAAAGTTATAAAGGAACCACTAGCTGAGCTACAAGAACACATAACCAGTAATACAGTTGTCAAAGGAGATTCCAGCATTCCTTTTCTTGGTTTTATATGTCTAACAGAAAGGTAAAAGGAAAAAGAAAGAACTGAACAAGTTCTGGAGAAACTAAAGCTAAAAATACTTTAAAATACCTTTTAAATGGGACTGCAAAAATTTGCTTTTCAGTGCCACATAGACAAAATGACCATTTACTAGAGCAGAGAAATTGGTAAACAGATGTAAAAAGACAGCAACAGTAAATTCATCCTTTACATACTATAATCCAATAAAAATAAGTCAGTTCAGAAAACACAAAGAAAAGACACAAGCCCAAATGGAGACTTAACAATGAAATTCTAAATAATTAATAGCTCAAAGAAATCATTAAAATAACTCATAATTATGTGAAAGAAAATAACAATGATATAATATACAAAAATTTCTCAGATGGGGTTAGAACAGTCATTAGTAGAAAAATAAGTTCTCTAAAATCACACATTAATAAAATATAAAAAGATAGGATTAATGAACTTAATGTTTTATTTTTCAAAATTAGAAAGCTCACAATAAGCAAGTCTTTTAAAAGAGCACAAGTGAAGGGGCAGCTGGGTAGCTCAGTGGATTGAGAACCAGGTCTAGAGATGGGAGGTCCTAGGTTCAAATCTGGTCTCAGGCAGTTCCCAGCCATGTGACCCTGGGCATGTCACTTAACCCTCATTGCCTAGCCCATACCACTCTTCTGCCTTGGAACCAATACACAATATTGATTCCAAGACGGAAGGTAAGGGTTTAAAAAAAAAAAGCACAAGTGAAGAGATATTAAAAATTAGAAGAGAAATTGACATTGAAAATCAAGAGGAACAATTTATAAATGAAACTAAGTTAGTTCATTGAAAAGACAAGTAAAATTGAGAACTTTTAGCCAATATGATTAAAAAGAGGAGAGCAGAAAATCATATCAAAAAATAGCCAATGAACATGATGAAATAGCAGCAAAACCAGAAAAAAAGAATAATCAGACCCTATTAAGTAGTTTTATGCTAACAAAATATAAATGTAGTAGAATAGAGAAATACATTAAAAATATACTAAATATCCAATCTCTCAGAAGACCAGATAGAAATCTAAAAAATCTAATCTCAGAAAAAGAAATAGAACTAGCTGTATAGGAACTGAAGAAGGGGGACTTCTGACCCTAATGGAGTCATAGAATTCTATCATACTTTTACAAAAATTAGTATTGATACTACACAAATTATTCTCAAAAACTGAGGAAAGTGCCCTACCAGAATCGTTTTATGCAGCAAATATAGGTCTAATATTTAAGCCTGGAAAGGATAAAACATAGAAGGAAAATATAGACCAATATCAATATTGATTCAGAAGTTTTAAACAAAATACTGTCAGACTACATTAATTTATCTAAGAAATCATACCAAAAACTTGCAGATCACATAATTATCTCAATAAATGCTAGGAAAGCCTTTGAGAAGTCAAAGATTCAAGTTATGCTTTAAAAAAACATAAGGTTTTCTCATAGTTCTTTTTAAGTCCATAATTATTTGATATGGGTCTGGGAATGCTAGTGGCAGGAGTAAGAAAAGAGAAAGAAATTAAAAGCATAATAGATAAAGAAATAAAACTCACTATTTGCTAATGATATGATGGCATACTTAGAAAATACTAGGGAGTCAGCAAAGATACTAATTGAGATAATTAATAATTTTAGTAGTTTCAGGCTGCAAAATAAACCCTTAAAAGCCAAAAAAATTAAAAGCAGCAATAGAAAGGAAAAGCTCATCCCAAATAACTACAAAAATAAAGTACCTGGGGATTGACTTAACAAAACATACAAAAGACAGGTAGAGATTCAATTAAGAAGTTTTCTTTAAAGAAAAAAAGACCAATTTAAATACCTGGAGAAATATTTAGCACTTATACGTGGGCCATGTTACTCTATTAAATATGATGATACTATTAATGTTAATTTACACTTTTTTTTTATACCAACCTATTGTCAAAGGAATACTTTCTAGAACTTAATGAAACAATGATATCCATTTGGAAAAACAATCTAAAATAACAAGGAAAACAATAAAAAAAAGTAGGAATGGAGGGAAATGGTACTTTTTAGACCTTAAATTATGTGGAATTTAAAAAAAAAACTCTTACTTTCTGTTTTAAGCAGAACAAAGACTAGGCAAAAGGGCTTAAGTAACTTGTCCAGGGTCACAGAGGAAGTATCTAAGGCCACATTTGAACCCAAGTCCTCCTAACTCCAGACCAACGGCTCTATCCACTGCACCACTTAACTTTCCCCTCATTAAATTATATTATAAAGCACCAGTCTTCAAAACTCTCTGGTATTGGTTAAGAAAGAGAGAGGTAGATTAATAGAAAGATAAACTAAACAAAGAATCAGAAACTAATAATCCAAAGTTCAGTAAAATGGAAAACATTGCTTAGGAAAAAATTATCTTAGTGTTCAGAATTACTAGGAAAACTGGAAAGCAGGCTAGAAGAAATTAGGCATAAATATTCACCCTTTTCCATATTCCATAATATATAATCAATGAATGTATAACTTTACTATTAAAGATCATCCTATAGGAAAATTATAAAAGAAAGCAATCAGGTATCTCAAAATTATGGATGAGATGGATTTTTAACCATATGAGATAAAGGCAGTTACAAAAGAGAAAATCGATAACTTTGATCCTTGAAACTGAAAAGCTTCTATACAGACAGAATTAATACATCTAAGATAAAAGAAGTAGTCTGAAAGGAAAATAACATTTGCATGAAATTTTTCTCTAAGGGTTTTAATTCAGGACATATAAACAATTAACAACATACATATGAGACTAGTAGACATTCTCCAGTAGAGAATTGGCCAAAGGATATGAAAAAACAATTCTTGAAGGAAGAATTGTTGGGGGCAGCTGGGTGGCTCAGTGAGTCAGACCTGGAGACAGGAGGTCCTGGGTTCAAATGTGTCCTGAGATACTTCCTCACTTTGTGGCCCTGGGCAGGTCATTGCCTAGCCCTGTGATGACAGACCTATGACATGCATGTCAGCACTGACACACGTAGCCATTTTTGATGGCACACAGCCGCATACAGAGAAGTTTTAGGCTGAGTGCCGAGAAGAACGTTTTTCTCTCAAAGTGCTATACCTCCCAAGTTATGCTCGGTATTTTGGCTAATTTTGACACACCAACCTTAAAAGGTTGCCCATCACTGACCTAGCCTTACCTTAGAAATAATACACAGTATTATTTCTAAGACAAAAGGTAAGAGTTTTAAAAAGAAAAATTGCAAAGTATTCACAATCACATGAAAGAATGTTCCAGATCACTAATAATAAAAGAAATGCAAATCAAAACATCATACCCCACAAACTGGCCAAAATGATGACAGTGTTATTAATGTTGGAGAGTTTGATGGAAAATTTTTGTTATTGTTGATAAAGCTATGACTTGGTACAACCATTTTAGATAGTGGCTTGAAATTATGCAAATAAGTTACTAAAATGTCTATACCTTTTGACCAAGAGATTTCCAGTACTGGGCTTATGCCTCAAGGATTAATGGAACTGAATGTTACTATGTTATGAATATGATGAATAATGATGTGAACAGAGCCAAGAAAACATCAAAAGTTAAATACAAATGTTGCACTATTTGGGGGGCATTTTCAGTGTATTGATCAGTTATGTTTGGGGTTTTTTTCTTCTTTACCTTTTTTTGGCTTTTAAAAAAGTTCTTCATGATACAGATAGCAGGATTATTGAGATGATTATGTGATTTGCAAGTTTTTGGTATGATTTCTTGGATAAATCAAGGTAGTCTGACAATATTTTGTCTAAAACTTCTGAATCAGTATTAATGATATGGCCTATATTTTCCTTCTATGTTTTGTCCTTTCCAGGCTTAAGTATTAGACCTATATTTGTTGCATAAAACGATTCTGATAGGGCACTTTCCTCAGTTTTTGAGAATAATTTGTGTAGTATCAATACTAATTTTTGTAAAAGTATGATAGAATTCTATGACTCCATTAGGATCAGAAGTCCCCCTTCTTCAGTTCCTATACAGCTAGTTCTATTTCTTTTTCTGAGATTAGATTATTTTAGATTTCTATCTGGTCTTCTGAGAGATTGGATATTTAATATATTTTTAATGTATTTCTCTATTCTACTACATTTATATTTTGTTAGCATAAAACTGTACTTAATAGAGTCTAATCTTTGTTTCCTGACTTTGTTGTCATTTCGATTCTTTCATGCCATTTCCACCAATAAAACTATCTGTTTCTGGTATTCAATTTAATATGGCCATGCTGGGGACTTTGGGGGCAAGAACTTTCTTTTCTGGGTCTTCAGGAGCTATAGCTGCTAAGGAATCAGGGGTGGAACACCTGCAGAAGCAGCTACCCACTCAGGCCTCCCCAGAAGGGGCATTGCTCTTCCCACAGGGCTTAGGTGTAGGTTCCCTGGGCTCAATCCACAGGTGTCTGAGTTCTCATACGCTTTTCTCCCCATCAGTGGGGCTGCCATCCTGCAAATCCTTCCTTTGCACCCAGCAGAGAGGCATCATGGCATCTGAACCAAACTGAGCCCAAGAGTATGTTGTGTTACTTCATTAATCCTGATGTCTGGAGCATCATCGTGCAGATCCTTTTTATTGGACTAGACTTCAGTGGTTTTAGGGAACTCTCAGGGAGCACATTCCCTCTCCCAAAGCAGAGCCATGCCTGATCTTGTGTTCTGAGTCTTAGAGAGTTCCCTGAAATCAAGAGAAGTATAATGACTTCCATCCTGTCCTTGAGCCACTATGCATCAGAGGCAGGATGTGAAGTCCTGCCTTCCTGATCTATCAGTGCTGATGCCCATAAGTATTTAATAAATATTCATTGATCAATTGGTTGATCTTACTATACCATAGATGTGAGGAAAATGAAATGCACATGAAAATAAATTCTTTTTCCTGTATCAAAGTGTAACCAGTGTTATGGTGGTTTGTATGGACTGCCTGGCTTAAGTCCGGTCAGTAAGTGTTATTAAGGTCATATGCTCTAATCAACTTATTGTGAAGCTCCATGAATATATAGAAAGGCAGAAGATGGGCCCTGTTCTCAAAGAACTCCTAGTCTAATGAGCGAGTCAACATGCAAACAGTTAGATAAAAATAATAGGAGAAATTGGAGATAGTCAGCAGAGGGAAGGATTAGCAGAAGGATCAGGAAAGGCTTCTTGGAAAAAGTGAGACTTTAGCTGAGACTTAAAGCCAGTAGAAGTAACTTTTTTATTTCAATGTACCTACCATCAAGCCCTCAAACCTAGATTTTCTCAAAGACAGTTTCCCTCAATTCAGCTATAAAAATATTTAAAAGATAATATAAAAAGCAAATATTGAAATTCATAAAAAAGTAGTAACTAAAATGTATAGCATAAACAAGATAATCTAATGTTTCTCTTTCCTTCCTATTTAAATTTTGTCAGTTCAGAAAAGATCACCTATTAAAAGTTGGGAACATTAGCTGCTTACCTTCCTACCCAAAACTTAACACAGTATTTTATACTAAACACATTTATAATAGAAATATATTTTTTCCTACTATTATTGTCATACTAAAAATAAAGAACTCCAAATTCATCTTGTACATTATCTTGCTAGGTTGAGCAGTTAACAAATCATCTCAAAGAAAAAACAGACAAATGCAGTGAACTCCTGCTGTCAAAAGAGCAACTTCAGAGGGATGTACAGGAACGGAATGAAGAGATTGAGAAATTAGAATCCCGAATAAGAGAATTGGAACAAGCTTTACTTATTAGTGCGGACAATTTACAAAAGGTAAACTTTATTTTGTGAAGGCTAATTTGACAATTAATGTGTAAACTTTTATTTTTTTCTAGTGAATTTACTTAATAGGTATAATGTTTTTGTGATTTTTTTTAAAGAAAAAACTAGAATCAAATTAGGGTGCCTTTTGAAAGAGGAATGTCTGAATATGATAAATGTAGAAGGCATGAAGCTGGAAAAAATAGAATTGAGTAAGAAAGAAACTAGATTATAAACATAAAAGTGAGAAGACATGATGCAAAATTACAAGTCCACTTTTTGCTTATTTAAACAAGCCATCTCATAAACAAACAAAATAAAAATATAAACACTATCATTGTTTGCAGTTTACATGGTGCAAAAAAGACTTCACAGCAAGGATGACAAATAAGTACCTGATCTGCCTTAGCTAGAAAATATTCTTTTTGAGAGACACCCATGCTGTCACTGATTTAGAATAAAAACTCACTTGGAAACTGTCCCAGAGGACAGTGATAGAAAACTAAGAAAAATTGCCCCCCAAAACAAGAAATCAGTAAAGAAAAAGATGAGTGCAGAAGAATAGAGTGGTTTAGTCTCTCTCTACTGAGAACCTTCACTCGGTTACTTGTGGAATATCAAATGATATTTCTCCTGGGTGTCTCAGGTTCAGGATAGAGCTCCCCACAGAGCCACCCATCTCCTAATGTCCCTGTTTCTGTGGGTCCTCCCGTTCCCTCATGTTCACACCTGAACATCCTCAATGCCAAATTCTTCCTCACCCTTCTTCACTCAGATGGCCTCCAGTGCCAGTTCTTATCATTTCTACTCTCATATCCTCTTTCCTGGCTGTCCTTTTCTAGTCCAAGTTCTCACCACCTCTTATTTGGGCTGTTGCCATAGACCATTCATTGATCTCCCTGCCCCAACTCTGTCTTCTCTCCAGGAGAAATATAAAGGAAAACAACTTGGAAAGGCCCCAGAAGATTGATCATGAATCAATCAGCAATGAATAAATGAATGATAAAATGTGTTTTCAGCATTTACTAGGTGCCAGTTACTTGGCTAAGTCCTGAGAGTACGGGGTCAAAGGGGAGCTCTCCAGGAACAAGAAGGTTTGATGTGTGTGGGGGGGGGGGGTGACAGCTACAAGGGATCCCAGAAGTCTAGTGCAGACTATATTAAGCCTTAGGAACATATACCCTGCCTAAGGAGGTGTGGCCAGGGTGGATAGTGTTAGGATGGAGTAGAGCCAAAGGGGAGTTGGAGCAAGAGGTTCTGTAGGATTGGCAACATGGACTTGATTGTGGTTCCAGAACTAAAGGTGAGGTGTCCCGTAAAGTATAGGTGACATCAACTGTGAAGGATAACTGGTCCTCCACAAGAGTGGGCCAGTGGAGGCACTCACCCGGGGTGGCCTAATTCTAAAACTGGAGAAGCCAAAGCCTTCAGGAGGGGTTTTTTGTTCCAGACACAACAGGGGCTAGCAAGAAGATGGAAGATGGTTTGGGTCCAGGGAATGGAAATACAGACACAAAAATACAGTCTCTACCCTTGAAGAGCATTATAAACTATGAATCTGTGGCAGGTGAAAGATGAAACAAGTAAGGAAACAAAGGTTCAGTCTTCCTAGTATATTGATTTGTTAAGCAGTGCATGGCAGGACAAAAACTTCTCAACTTAGGCCTAGATCCCAAATGTGGGGGGGAGGGGAGGGAATACAGACTTTTATACATAAAAATAATTAATCCAATAAGGCTGCTTAATTAAAAGGAAACAATACAACCTTAGGTAATCTGATCTCTAATTAGAGGGAAGATAAGGGACTTTCCAAGTTGGGAAAGGGAGAGCAAACAGGTGTCGTTCCCTGAATTCAGAAAAAGAAGTGTCTCACTCCTCCCAGGTGCCTGTATACAACCTCAATACAATCTGAACACAAAGTCTGTATACAATCCAAGGAACATGGGGCTAGTTTTCAGATAAAACATGTGGGTTGCCTAAGATTTACAATTGTGTGATATATGTACAACCCAGTGGAATTACTTGTCAGCTTCAGGAGAGGGGAGGGAAGAGACAGGGGTAGAATGATGAATCATGTAAACATGAAACCATGGGAAAATATTCTAAAGAAAGAAAGATTTACAATTGTGAGAAAACTGCTCACATCAGCCTAAGGATCTGAGAGGGTTTCTGGTCAGCATAACCCAGGTCTTTAGTAAAGGGTCTCTAAACAGCAGGAAGGGCTAGGTTCAAACAGTGCAGTAAGATCTTCTCTCAATTCCTACAGCTGAATAAAGTACTCTAACAAGACAGAAATTAGACTAAACCCCTAATTTAAAAGAAACTAAACTAGCTCCAGAATTGAGTCATAAAATGGAGTCAGTATTGCTTCACTCAATCGCCTCCTTTCTCACGACCGCTTGCTCTTCTGATCCCCTCAATTTCTTCACATTCCATCTCTCAGGAGAGATGTGGTGGACTAGAGATGCAGAAGTGGTGCCCTCTTCCAACAGAGCCAGTGTCTTAGTCTATGAGCATATAGTAAGAGTTTACTTTGTGCCGAGCACTGTGCTAAGTGCTAGGGATACAGAACAAGACAGAAATACAGGCCCTGCCCTTAAGGAGCTCTCCTAGTGAAGGAGACCAGAGGGAAACAACTATGGGCTTACTAAGGATGTGCATTGCAGTGGTTGGTAGTCTCAGAAGAAGAGAATTGGGAGCATATGGCAGAAGGTGGGAGCTGAACTGAGTCTTACAGGAAGTGGGGAGGAGAAGAGAGAGACAGAGACAGAGAGCCTTCTAGACAAGGGAGCCAGAGGAGTGAGGGAAGGCAGAGTCTCTGGGTTTTATAAGACAAGGGAAAGAGTCAAATCTGAGAAGACTGGAAAGGTAAGGCCAACTTGGAAAGAGCTTTAAAAGCCCATCTTGGGATTGAGTCACTGGAGTCAGAGCAGGGGAATGACATAGTTAAGCCTGTACTTTACAAAAAAATCACTTGGACAGCTAGGAGGAGAACAGACTGGAATGAGGGAGACAAGAAAGCTTTTGAAGATGTCCAGGCCTGAGGCAATAAAGATGCACCAGGGAGGGGGCTGTGTGAGTAGGCAGAGGGGATGTCAAACAGCCTGTCCAAAGACCAGATATTTGGAATAAGGGGGAAAAGGGAAGCTAACAGTTAAGGATGATGCCTCAGGTGAGCGCCTGCATGACTGGAAGATTGTTGTGCCTCTCGATAGTAAAAGATATGGGAAGAAAAATAATGGTTTTGTTTTAGATTTGAGATATCTACCAGACATCCACCTCCAGGTGTCCAGTAATCTGTCAATAATCATCAGCATAGAAACTGTTGATTCCCTCCACGGACGTAGGAGAGATGGAAAAAAGAAGAGGTCCAAACATACAGATCCTTGGGAACCACCCAGGGTTGGTGGGTGTGACTTGGGCAGAGATCTAGCAAGGACATGGAGAAAGGAGCATGTAGAAAGGGAACCAAGAGGGATCAGCTTCACCAAAGCTGAGAGAGGAGATAATCTCCAAGAGAAGCAGTCGATCAGCCATATCAAAAGATGCAAAGAGGTCAAGAAAGATGAGGATTGAGAAAAATCCATTAAATTTTGCAAATAAAAGGTCATTGACAACTTTGGAAAGAGCAGTTAAGTTGAATAATGTAAAGTAGAAGTCAGACTGCAGAGTTTAGAAGAGACTATTCATCTGCTACTATGACTTCATCTCTATCTCCCATTCCCTGTAGTAAGAGAAAACTATCCCCAGCCCCTTGTCCATAATCCAACTCTCTGCACACACTCATCCCCCTCCTCCCATTCTTTTATCCTCTCCTCCAATCCTATCCCACTCCAATCCTGTACATCTCTTCTGTGCCTGTAGAATTTCCATTCCATCTTAAACCACCTTCTATTCATCTTGGATCTCTTTCTCTCATTTATCATTCTCTCATTCATCATTTAGCCCACACTGAGACCTGATTCCCCTTTAATGACTGTCTTCCCAGTTTTCCTTTTCAGCCCTGGCTGTATTTTCTCTCCCAACTCCAACATACTGGTCCTGGATGGGGAGTCAGAACACCCCCTGCTCCCCACCATCACTTCCAGGCTTTAATCACTTTCACTCAATCTTTTCTCCTTTGAAAAATGTAGTCAGTCAAAATTTTCTGCCTAATCCAAATCATAGTGACTATCAAGTATTAACACCAACTAGTTCTCATTTCTCAGGGAGTTAAGTGTCTTACTCACAATCTTCCTCCTCTCCTCCTCTCCTCTCAGTTCCTTCCCGCTATGCTAGGGACTTTAATATTCATGTAGGTGATCCACAATATTTATATATGTACTTAGTGTCTTTGCCCATTAGAGTATGAGTTTATTGTGTGTTGGGATTATTTCATTTTTTGTATTTCTATCCTCACCTGACATATAGTACAGGCATTATAAATACTTGTTGCTTGATTGATTTGATACAAAAGAGGGCTTCTATTTAGGGGAAGGGGAGAGTTGGTGGGCAGTGGTAGTGACATAGAAAAAGAAGTAAAGGGCATCAGTAAAATATTTAAAATGTAGAGAAGAGCAGAAAAGTTCAGAAGGGAAAAATAGGAGGGCACTTTTGTTACCACTGTTTTAAATTAAATAAACCTAAAACCATATATTATAGGAGTTATCAGCATACAGTCCTCTGTGCCATAATTTGTATGTTGAAAGGTTTATTAAGAGAAAAAAAATTTTCAATGACACAAAGAGTTGCACAGAATAAAATGGAGTGGTGAAGTAGTGAGAGCCAGAGAGAAAAAGAGAAGAGTATCCATACCCACAAAACCACAGATCTGTTCAAATAGGAAAACTGAATATCTCCAGTACTAATTTACCTCTACAATTATGTATATAATAAATGCTTATTTTACATATATACACCTTTATGTAAAATTGAAAAAACACTTTTTTTATGATCACTCTTTTTTACAGGTAGAGAACCGAAAACATTTTGGAGCTGTTGAAGCCAAAGAATTGCCCTTAGAAGTACAATTACAGGCAGAACGAGAAGCTTTGGATAGAAAAGAAAAAGAGGTAAAAAAAAACTTGGTTAAAAATTTTAACTTAAGATTTGAATTATTTTCAATGTTATTTTTAAAGCATCAGTTGAGCTTTTTTTTCTATAAAATACTGCAGCTTATTAACTAAAAAGATTTTTGTCTTCTTAAAGATATATCACCATGCAGCAATAGGCTTCACATGGAAATTGTGATTTTCTAAAAAATAATTAGTATTTGTCTTTTCTCTGAACTTGCTTTAGTAATATCTTTACTACATGAATATCCCAACTTCACTGAGCTCTTCCTAATGTAATATTTAAAGGAATTGTTGAGGATTGAAGAGGTAAAGGGGGTAAGGAAGGTTTTATAACAAGGAATGGAGGAGTTGAAGGGAGAGAGGGACTATGGCTGCCAGGGAGGTAAAAGGAGAGAGATACCCCCTGCTGAGAGGCTATCTTTGAAATTGGGATTCCCAAGAAATGGGCCACCTATTATAGCCTGAGGGGGCATCCCTATTGTTTGATGTTGAAGACACCCCAGAGCAGGTAAGCACAGACTGTCCTGAGGGACAAGTCTCCCCACCCCCACCAAGGTCACCCAGCAGGGGTCCAATAGAGACCGTTTATGGTTGAATGGCTATCCTTAGGTTCAGCTCCCTCTATGTCCCCTGAAATGGTTGTTCTCCTCTTATCTGACTGTGGTTATTTAAATAAAGATGAATTTTAATAACAAGTTTCGATTGGGAGGTATCAGGCAAGAGGGAGTCGGGATTCCCTAGATTGGGTTTGAGTCTCTCAGCTTTTGAGCTGAGGCCAGGCCTTGCAGGCTGGTAGAGGGTTTCTTTTATTCCTGTCTAAGCTAATCTATGCTAGTTTTCTTAAGTTCAAAGTCTTAGCAGTAGACAGCAAGAGAAAGAAAAGGTTCTGACCTTCAGAACTGGTTGAGCTTGTCTCTTCAGGCTGATGTCCCTAAAGACCGGCCTTACAGTTCAAATGGCTCCCCTTAAATCCTTTTGTTCGATGACATGATCACAGGAATCCATGTAGAGCACACAGTTGGGGAAATCCAGGAATAGAGGTACTTCTATCCTGAGACAGGGAGAGAGATTCCTTCCAGTCCAAGGGCCAGGAGAAAGAGAGAGCAAGCATCAGGAGACCAACTGTCACTCTAAGTACCCCTCCTCCCAACAACTGTCATTCTTGTCAATATCTTCTCTCTAACATTCCAACTGCTGTTTGTTCCACCTGAGTGTCAGAAAGTCCAAAACTTGCTTCAGTTTTCCTTTCCACAATCTTCCCCTTTTTTTGTTGTGACCTTCCCAAGGTCACTTATTTTTATTATATACTCACCAAGCTACTAAATCTAATTTCTAACTATTCCTCCCGAAATAACAAACTTCCCTCCATTACTCTATCACTATTCTATGCTAACTTTATCTACTCTAAGGAATTCTATGAAGGAAATTTTGGGTAAGGGTAGTTTTAGGGTTTTACAATAAATTCAGTACAATAAATGTTTGAATAAAACCATTACAAAGAAATTTGAATCTTAGTGCTAATACTACTTAGTCTTGTTAAGTTAGACTAATATAAACATTTTTCCTATTTTATATATCTATAATTATTTGCAAACTTTTATCTATATTTATTTCCATTAAACACAATTTCAGCATCAGCTTTACAATAAACAATTAAAAGTTTACTATGCAAATGCATCTTAAGACTATTTCTAAGTATAATTAACTATCTATGCTATGCTTAACTTAACTTACTCCTAATCTATTCCCTACTTATTATAACTATTCTCTAAATCCCTAGTCTAATCTATAACCTAATCTTATGTACAACATATATAACACTATGCTACATATTTACAGACCCTATCACTGTTACTAACCTAATTATAGTATATACATTATTTATAGATATTATTTACATGTAATACAATAATATACATAGTTCCCTAATCTTGATGACAGTCAAATAGAAATATCTATTGATCTTTCTATTTGCCTAAGACATTATGGAAATAACTATATACATATTTACATTTTGCATAAGTACCTTTTCAGACACTTGTTTATTTAAACAAGGTCTCCCAATCTATGTCAGTTTGTGATTTTGTGCTTTGTGTCTAATAGTGTTGTGTTGAATTAATACTTATCATGTTTCTTCAGATTTCCACTTCTCATGTTGACTGATGGATCTCTTCTTTCTTCCAAGTTATGTAATGTTGCATGCTATTTCCCTAATAAGTGAAATTAATTTTGTTTTATGATTTCACCACACTCAGTCTTACATATAAGTCCTGTTTTCCATCTGTCCTCTTCTTATATAAACAAATGTACAAAGTTCAAAGTCTTAGCTGTCCATTTCAGTTTTTTCTCTTTGTCTCTTCTCACTAGCAGCTTTTCTTGATGCTTTTCCCCTGAGATGCTTTAAAATCTTTTCCTCTGGGATGCTTTTTCTCTGGGCTGGAAAGCTGACTTCTTCTCACTGTGACAGGCTTGATTGCCAGGATCTTGTTGTCTCGAACATTATGTGTCACTATTGTTTCTTTGTGGTGTATTTTTTTGATGTTAATCAATTTTTGTTTTCATTTCACAGCACTATCTTTTGTGTAGCTATCTTCATCTTCTATGTCTGTTACAATGGTCTCGGATTTTTCTGGTTTTATGTGGGAATAGTAGAACCATGAGTCTTTCCCTGCAATTTTTATAGCTTTCAGGGTAGTAAGCAATACTTCATGTGGTCCAGTCCATTTTATGTCTGTAGCCACTTTTCTATTGAAATTTTTTTAATATACTTTGTCTCCTGGTTTGATGTTGTACAAATTTTAATCCAGGGGTACTGTTTGTTATATCAAGCCCATTTCATGCAACTCTGCTATTCTTGTTTGTAAAGCTTGTATATATTTTGTTAATTGACAATCTCCACTTATCATTGCAATGTAAGCTGGTTTACAAGCCCTTCCTTGCCAAATTGCATGTCCATGTAGCATCTCAAATGGAGAGATGTGCAGATCTCCACTGGGTCTTGTTCTAAGATGCAACAGAACTAATGGTAGAATGTCTGTCCATTTTTGGTGTGTTTCTGCACAAAATTTCCCTGTCAATGTTTTCATGTCTTTATTTAATCTCTCCACTTGCCCTGAACTTTGGGGATAATACAATGTGTGATATGTTGCTTGCATTCCTAGATTTTCATAAATTTCATTTAATATTGATAGAGTAAAGTGACTCCCACGGTCTGGGTACAGTTTTGTGGGAATCCCAAATCTAGGTATAATTTCTTTTAATAGGATTTTGACCACAAACATTGTGTTGTTCTTTTTGGCAGGAAAAACTTCTGGCCATCTAGTCAGTCTGTCTATGATGACAAGGCAATACTTAAACTCTTTGTCTTTTGGCATATTGATAAAATCTATCTGCATGCATTCAAATGAATTATATGTTAAGGAACAACCTCCTAACCCTTTGGTCTTATAAACTCCCTGATTGAACTGCATACAAATTTTACATTTTTGATAGACTCTTATAGCATATGAGGATATTCCTGGTGCAGTCCAAAATCATCTCACTCCACACTAAATTATCTCATGATTGAACTTTCACAATATATTTTTGTAATAAAAAATTTTTTTCTATAATTTTTCGTACATGTCTATATTTTTTCCTTTCAAAAAAGAGAGAGACTACTTAGGATAAAGTAAATATTATTTTTGAAAATGAAAATTAACATTTGTTCTGATATTCCTGGGTAAATTAAAAATTACTTATAAGAAAATTAGTCAAAAGGAGAGGCTAAGAAAATACTGTCAAAAACACTAAATTCAGAAAGATCTGAGGCCAACAGGTTTTTTTAAAAAAAGCTCTGTTTGATAGTAGTGATTTTTTTTAAGTTTTATTAGAGAGAAAAAGTAGATCAAAGAAGAGATAGTACTACTGCTCAGAATGACAGGATAGGCCCGCTGCTGACAGATGACAGTACTTTTTAACCCATCTTTTCTCTGCCAAGAAGAATGATCTCTCAGGAATAGACAGAATAAAAATGGCTAATGGGGAGTTGAAACACAAAATTAGTAAGGTGATGCTAAGAAAGCAGTCAGCTGCCCTTCAGAGTTTGTGTTCAGACTTCGGGGAAAGGAGTGAGGGTTGGATAGGTGCCCACTCCCTACCAAAGGCTTAGAGGAAGGACAGGGAAGTCTTCTTTGGTGTACTTGCATTGGCCATCCATGTAGCCTCTGTTCATTTATCCAAATTCCAGGTGGCAAGCCACTTCATCCTGGGCTCCCAGCTCTTCCACTTACCTCTCTGACTTTGGGGAAGTCATGTCACCTTAATGATCCAGTTTATTCATTTACAAAAGGAGGAAATGGAACTAGATGATCTCTGAAGGCCCTTCTAACCTTTCATTACTGACTTTTTGAACTCATTTTAGGAGTCTTACTATAGTCTCTGGGGTCTCTATTTGGACCATTAAAGTATTATTTTATTAATATTTCTGCTTTCTAAGAAGATAACATCTATAAGCTGAATATTACCTATTTTTCCTTTGTAATCTTACATGTAGTTTTCTAAATGATCATGCAATTATATTTTTCTAAAACACTTAAAATGTATTTCAGCTCATCAAAGTAAAAAAAAACTTCAATCCTATCCTTCTCCCTTATCACATGAAGACAGTGATATTCAAGCTCAGCTCAGTTAAGCAAATATTGATCGGGCCCCTATTATTTGCAAAGGAGTTGTGCAAGGAATGGCAGCACTCTGGGCAGCACCTTCTACCATGTAGAAGGATTCAATAAACGTTTGTTGGGTTTCATGAGGGCCCCCCAAAGGGAAGAGCTCTTCAGCTAGAGGTTTGGTCTCTCCACTCTCAGCTTCATTTTCTCCTCTGGAGCAGGTGATTTCTAATATTGTGTAAACGTTCCCTGTGGCCAGGCAAAACAGGATGGTCGCACTTTATTAGTATGATCTGAAAAAAGTCTTCAGTCATATAAAAGAGATATAACATGCCAGTGGGAGGTCTATGTCCACTGCTAGCGAGAAGGCTTCCTGGAGGAGGTAGCATGGCATCATGGGTGTAAGCTCATTTCCTTGGCAGTGTATGTTCACAGCAGGTCATGACCAACACCTGCCCATGGATTGTGTCACAGGAAAGAATAGGCAGGAGCGAAGGCCCAAGAGGAGGCTGCTGCACCATCTGGTCCCCCTGAGGCGCTGGCCAGAGAGGAAGAAGTCCTGGGAGATCCTAAAGAGCAGGAGAAGCCTGTGGGCTTAGTCCAGGGTCCTCTCAAGCTTGGGAACTGTTGGCTCTTAGGAAGAGAGAGCCCCAGCCAGAGGAACCCACCGCCAGAGGCTCGAAGGAAGCTTTGCTCCTCCCTGGCTCTGAGCTTTTGGGGAAGGCTTCTCAGTCCTGCTGCCTGGTATGGGTCCCAGGCTCAAGGCGAGGCCCAGAGGGCGCCCGACCCTGTCAGCCTGTGCCTCCCTGGAAAAATGAGGAAATCCTGTTGCTCTGGCACAGGGCCATGAGGGCCAGCAAGCCTCCTGGCTCTGCTCTAGACATGGTCACATCTGTGGGTGACCTTTTTTTAAGCCTTCCCTTGTATCTTAGATCAATGCTGTGTCTTGGTTCTAAGGCAAAAGAGCAGTAAGCGCTAGGCACTGGCTGTCAGGTGACTTGCCCAGGGTCACCCAGCCAAGAAGAAAAGTTATATTCAAACCCAGGACCTCCTGGCTTCAGGCCAAACTCTATGCACTGGATACTGCTGACCGCAGTAACTTTTTAAAAAATAATCTCTGCACCATAATTTTTGTCTGGAAACCACAGGGATTTTTTTTTTCTTATTGACCAAAACAATTCTCCAGCATTGCAGAATATCAGAATTAGACAGAACCTCCCAGACCCTGTGGGCTGACCTCCTTACTTTGTTGGTCTTCCAACCTAGTCTCGGAGAACTATGAAACCTTTTTCAGTGCAAGTAGTGGTACAGTTACAGTGTCTCTGGGGAAGGAAACATTGCATCAGACCCTTTTTTTTTCATTCCCTTTTGTTATCTTGACTCTGCAGATCACAAACTTGGAAGAACAGTTAGAGCAGTTCAGAGAAGAGCTGGAGAACAAGAATGAAGAAGTCCAGCAGCTGCACATGCAGTTAGAAATACAGAAGAAGGAGGCCACAACACGCCTGGAAGAGCTTGAGCAGGAGAATCGATTGTTCAAGGTTCTTATCTGGGTTTTGCTTGTTGCTTTGTCTTTGTTCAGCTGAACTCTGGGGATGCACCACCATTTGCCCCATTGCCCCGACACTTTACCTTTGTTCTATGTGAAAATTATCTGAGGGCGCCCGATTGGGGAGAAGCTTTTACCAAAAACAAGAGATCCTGTGTGAGTGAGAGGACTGGGGTGGCAGGGTAGCATGGGCCCAGAAAGGTCAGATTGCAGCCGGGATACTTACCTCCCGTTGTGGCTGGGGCCAAGAAGCCTCTGTTTCCTAATTTTGAAATGGGTGTAACAATATACCCACCTCACAGAATTGTTTTAAGTAAAACACTTTGTAAACCATAAAACATTATTGAAATGTAACCCGCTATTAGCATTGTATTTCCGCATTTTTTGTGGTACACTCACATTCTCATTTATATAATCTTTATCTGGAAAAAATTTCAGGAAATGTCATGACAATCACAGTTGTTGGGTTTTATCATTTGTCAACAGAATGAAATGGAAAGACTAGGCTTTGCTGTACAAGAATTTGAAGATGTCTCCACAAAGGACCACCATCAGCTATTTGGGAAATTTACCCAGATGATAGAGGAGAAGGAATTAGAAATTGGTAGGCTAAATGGCCAGATTACAAGACTTCAGCAGCAGCTTGAAATTACAACAGATAATAAGGTACAGTGATGTTAAATAAGTTCTAGAGCTAGAATTATGAAGAGCAGAAATGTCAAGCTTTGGTATATCATGATGTCAAGGAGATCTCAATTGTTTATTTTCCAGGATTCTAGAAATTCCTAAAACATTTTCATTTCTCTTTGCCTTATACATTTATTCAAGCTTACTTAATGAGTTTTACATGCTAAGTAATTTTTTTTTGAAATTTTTATTTAATTAGTCATTTTAGAATATTTCTTTGGTTACAAGTCATATTCTTTTCCTCCCCTCTTCCCACCCCCTCCCACTGGGTTTCACATGTGTCTTTGATCAAAACTTATTTCCATATTGTTGATGTTTGCATTAGGGTGATCATTTAGAGTCTACATCCCCAACTGTATCCCCCTCGACCTATGTATTCAAGCAGTTGTTTTTCCTTCAGTGTTTCTACTCCCACTGTTCTTCCTTTGGATGTGGATAACATTCTTTCTCATAAATCCCTTAGAATTGTTCTGGATCATTACATTGCTACTGCTAGATAACTCCATTACATTCGCTACATACTTTTAAAATTCATTTCTGTATATCTCCCCACCCCACCCCACCCCTGCTCGCCCAATCATTACAGCATTCTAACTAAGCCAAAATGGAAGCATGGAGGGCAGCTGGGTGACTTAGTGATAGAGAGCCAGGCCTGGGTTCAAATTTGGCCTCAAGCACTTCCTAGCTGGGTGACCCTTGGCAAGGCACTTAACCCCCATTACCCAGCCCTTACCACTCTTCTGCCTTGGAGCTGATACATAGTATTGATTCTAAGGTAGAAAGTAAGGATTAAAAAAAAAAAAGATGGATGGATTGGGTGGATAGATGAGCTTTATTGGTGACAGTATCTCATCAGAGGCTTGGAGTCTATTGGAAGTTTGCCCTTAGATTTTTATAAACTTTGTGACCCTGGGCAAGTTACTTAATCTCACTAAGCCATAATTTCTTCATCCGTAAAATCAAGATAATTGCAATGCCTACCTTTTAGCATCATTTAACATTACCTGTTGTTATTGTGTTCATATATAATAAATACATAGATTGAAAACCTTGAAGACTAATTAGAGCCATTGGAGAAGAGTTGTAAAACATACCCACATACCATAAAAGGGTATGGGTTTAACTATTGGTGCCATCTGCTAGGCACTGTTTTTATTTCAGTGGTTAATATTTAAAATTCATTTCAAACTTGTAAACAAATCCTATTAATAATTGTTTAAATTCAGTTCAACCGGCATTTTTTATAATATGCAGGGCACTGTGTTAGATTCAGGTGATAATAAAATAGCAACACAGTAATCCCTGCCCTCAAGGAAGTTGTATTCTACTGGGAATAAAATTTATTGGTTGAGTTTATTTTGGCAATTTTGGCTACATCTAACCAAATTATGTTAGATTTGATGATAGTTTCGATGTGATTCCGATTTTTAAACTTATAAATAAGAAAGTAATCTAGTAAAATTAAAAAGATATGTGATAGTCAAGAACTTCAAAATTTTTTGAGTACCCAGTGTGATCTGAAATAACATTAAATGGATAAATATAAGTGTGCCTTTTGACTGATTGTAAAACATTTTTTTAAAATTAATTTGTAGATTATTGAGGAAAAAAACCAACTGATACAGTACCTGGAATCTCAGCTGGAGTTTCTAAAAAGCGACCAAGAACGTATCAAGAAAAATAGTGAAGAAGAAATAGAACAGCTCAGTGATGTGATTGAAAAACTTCAACAGGAATTGTCAAGCATCGAACAGAAAGCACCGGAAGACTTCTCTTCCCTTCCTGAGGAGCCAAATGATCTGAAACAGCAGCTGGAGGCAGTGAGAGCGGACAAGCTGGCCCTGGAGCAAGAAGTGGGGAGAACCCGAGAGGAGGCAGCCCTGGCCCACGCTGGGCTCCGGGAGAGCAGTACCCGCATGAACCACCTGCAGGAAGAGCTGGATGCCTTGAGAGAGGAGCAGCACGGCTGGTCTCAGACCCAGAGCCCTAGAGGCAGTGTGCAGGGTGCCGGCCAAAGCCAGCCCAAGCAGCTGGGGATAGAAGACCCCACCAGCCTCCAGCCCCCAGCCGGAATGAGCAGAGGCTTTGGGGGCGAGCTAGAGTTGGCCCTCCTGCACCCGGGAGAGAAGGGAGCAGAGCCCAGATGGATGGAGGACTCGAAGGGCCAGGCCGACAAGGAAACTCTTCAAAGGGAGGTCAGCGGGCTTCGGGCAGCACTTGAGGAGAAGGTGGCCGCCTTCGTGGTGAGTCAGGCTCAGCTCAGAGCCATCCAAGAGCACGTGAGCCGGTGGCAGCAGAGGGCAGTGTCCGAGCTATCCGGAGGAGCCCAGGAGGCTCAAGGGGACAGCCGGCCACTCTGTCAGAAGGAGCCCAAAGAAGCTGCAGAGGAAAGGAAGGAAAAGAAGCTGCTGGGCCTTGAGGAGACCCCAGAGGAGGTGGAGAAAAAAGAGAAAAAGGAGGAAGATGCAGGCTTGGCCCAGGTAAGCTCAGACTCACTTATTTTTTTCCCCAAACACTCTGCTCTTACTTTAGGATTGTGGACTCTGTCAGGATGTCTGAGAGCAGAGAAAGACCCTCGAGGGCTTCCCTCCAAACCCCTCCCTCATTTTACAGAACCACAAAGAAGCCCTTTGCAGGGCTCTTGGCTACCAAGGCTGGGGATCCTTCTCTAATATTCCCTAGTCATCGTTTTAGGTTTTATTGAATGTTCTGTGTAGTCACGTGTAGGTTCCACAGCATTGGCAGTCTTTTTCTCAGAACATGTCCAAGAGGGAGAAGACCCAGGTCTGAGCCCAAGTCAGACCCTTCCGTCCACCTTCTCTGGGCCTGGCTCTGCACCAATCATTTCGGGCTTTGTTTATCATGTTTTCATTCCAGTCTGCTTTATTTTGTTTTGGCCTGATACTATTCATGTATCATCCAAACGGGCAGCTCCTAAGACAAGTAAAAGCGGTGTAGAGTGTTTTCCCCTGAACTTGCCATCACTGTTGCCACCAAAGAACTGGCACCTTCGAGAAAAGGCTGAAAAACTTCAAGAAATGCCAGTCCAGGTGTCACCCCTCTTAACCTCTCACTGAACTCTGATCCAGAGGGGACGAGCTGGGAGCAACTGACCTAACTCTTCCCCATGTCCTTTTTGGGCTGGAGCGAGGAAGCCCACAAGCTCTGATATGTTCAGGCATCGAGCTAGGGAGCACATCAAGATGAGATCGGGAGGACCCGGTGTAGAGGTTTCAGGCCTTCCCCAGACAGTGGCTATCTCTGTGACCTCAGGCAACTTCCTCATCTCTAGAATGGGAAGAATAGTAGCACCTACCTCATAGACTTAAGTTTCAGATAAGCCTTACAAACCCCCAAGTGCTCTAAAAGTGCTCCTCATTATGACCACCATCATTTTAGGTGGGCTTGATATAGACTACAATGGTACAAGTAAATGTGAAAGAATAAATGTGTTACCAAAGGACTCCATTTCTGATATTCAGTCACCTGATTTGTATACTTCTACAAAGCATTTGTGGCTTTCCCTTTTATTTTGGAAAAGGTCATTTATTATCATGATTTATTAAAATAAAAATCTTCATTGTGAAAATTTTTCCAAACTCTTCTATTTTTTGCTAAAAAAAATTGCATTATTAACCTCTATTACTCCATCCTTCTTATTTTAGGTAAGAGAAGCTAATATGGCACTTCAGGAAGAACTAAATCAAATTAAGCATCAGCTCATGGAAGCTGAAAAGAAACTGGAATATTATTTGAAAAAGGAAGGTGAACTTCGAGTATCAGAAAGTCAAAAGGCCTCATGTGAATTAGGACAGTTTCTGGCTGAGAGAGATTCTCCTCTGACAGGTCAAAACTCCTCATCCCAGATGGACAGAATTCTTCAGGTCAGCAGCGGCCATCAGACCCCCCACATTGTCACTAAACACACAGGAATCCAAAGCGACCCACCGAGCAGCTGCCCATCGGAAGATGTCACTGAGGTCAGAAGGCAGCTCACCGAGAAGATGGCGCACATGCAGGAGCTTCATGCTGCAGAGATCCTGGACATGGAAGCCCGGCACATCCATGAGACTGACAGCCTAAAAAGGGAGCAGGCAGTGGCCGTGCGGTTACTGACGGAAGAGTGTGGTGCACTGAAGGCCGCCATCCACTGCCTGCGAGCCAGAGAGGTACCTGCAGGGGTGGGGAGGGGGCAGCTATGCGCCTGTCAGCATCTGATGCTCACTCATGTCCTCTGAGGTACCCCGTGTAAGAACGAGAACAGAAAAATGCTCAGCTAGCTCTTCTTTAAGGTCTGTGCTAGCTTTAATATTTAGGTCAGTAAAGAAGACTCTAAAATGTGATCCACAGGTGGTTTCATTTCTGATCAAAAGGGACTGAAAATAATTCCTAATCGCATCAAAGAAGAGCCAGAAACTTTCACTGACGAGCTGGTTAGCATAATGGGCAGAGAGCTACATACCAAGTCAGGAAGTCTTTAGTTCAAATCCTGCCTCAGTTTCCTCATCTGTCAAATGATGACAGTAGCACCTACTCGACAGGCTAGTTGAGAGATTTGTATGAGAGAATAAGTATAAAGTACTAAACCTTGCAGCAAGAAAGACAGATTGATAGATTATAGAGAGATAGGCATGCCAGGTGTCATTTTCATTATTTATTGGATACGATGATAATAGCTCTTCTTAAAAAAGCCTTTTTTCTGTCCAATATAGGGAGTTTCAATTCCTGGTTCAACACACTCTGACTCTTATCAAAGTAGAGAAATGTGTTCAAGTGGTGAGTCGAAAAATTTTTTTACATTTTCCACAATGGCCTATTCTAAATCTTTTTGTCTATTATGTGAAAAATTCTTTTCATGTTATAATTTAAATAAATAAAATTTGTAATGCTTTTATTTGTATTAAATAATTATTTTTGTTTATCTTAGATTCTGGATCAGACTGGAGTCAAGGAGTTTATCTTACACAAAGTCAGGGTTTTGATTCAGCATCAGATGGTCCAGGAGAAGAAGGTGAAAGTTCAACAGATTCATTTCCAAAGAGGATAAAGGTATTATTAAATTAGTATCTTTCTATCAGATTAAGTCAGTATCGTTTTTACATTAGAAATAGTAGCATTTTAGGAGTTATAAGTACTACATTAGATAAGTAGATTCATAGAATTGTGATCCTGGAAGAGAGCCTATATGTCATTTAATTTAGTTCCATCATTTTATAAATAAATTCAGCCTCAGAGAGTTTGAGAGCTTTTTCTACCAGAGAAGAAAGCCTCTAAAACCTTGAAAAAAGTTGCATTGATGATTTTTTCTGTTTATCTTTATCTATTTGGTAATCATTAAAGCAGCAATAAAGAGAGTTTTTAACAATGCTAAAAATAATATCCTGTGTGCTTTTTAGTCTCTGAGCAGCTGCCCAAAGGTATTCTAGCTAGGAAGGAGCATGCTGATTAGAAGAGAGCAGCTTGAATTGCTGTGTTTGCCTTCTCTGTAGTTGCCCTTCAGCCTCCCAGCATTGATGTGCCCCAATCCCATGTCTGCTCAAGTTTCCTAAGCTTTCTGGAGAGAGAAATATAGACAGCTCTCTCTCTTTTCATCTAGGTTGATAAATATCTATTTCATTCTTCAATCACCCAGGAAGACAATCTCATCCCTTTGGTTTTATGGGGTTGTTTTTCAGGGGTTGCTGAGAGCCGTTCATAATGAGGGCATACAAGTCCTCTCACTCACTGAGCCCCCCTATAGTGAAGGAGATGCCAATTTTGCTCATCAAGCTTCAGAATTTTGGCTGGAAGAAAGAAAAACTTACCTCAATGCAATCTCATCTCTTAAGGATTTAATTACCAAAATGCAGGTGCAAAGGGAAACCGAGGTACTCCAAAAATGTAATGTAACTATGTAATTTCAGAATTTTAAAATCTTTCCAATTTCCAATTGATTTGTCCTTCATGTTGGTAAAAAAGATGCTGCAGATTTCATAGTTTAATGCAACTTTTGCATGCAGTCTCTTAAAATTTTGTTATTTTAAAATTATGCAAATGATTTTTCATTTTTAGAACCATTTGACAAATGTCCTGCCTTGAGAAATGAAATTATTTTACATTCTTTTAGCTTTATGAGAGCTCTCAGCCCCAAGAGAATCCTCCAGATTGGCGAGGTGAATTTCTATGTGCCCTTCAACAAGTCTTTCTGATGGAACGAAACATTCTGCTAGCCATGTTTAAGACAGATGTGACGGCTCTAGGCACTAGAGATGTTCTTGGATTGCTAAACCAAGTGGAGCAGAGATTACAAGAACAGGTGCTGAAAGAAGATTGCTTCAAAGGCTATATTGATTTCCATAGTTCTAAGGAATACTCACTGATAATACATGTATAACCCAGTGGAATTGCTTGTCAGCTCCACAAGGGGAGGGGGGAGGGAAAGGAGAAAACATGAACCATGTAACTTTGGAAAACTTATGTGTAAATTTGTTACTAGAATAAAATAAAGATAAAATTTAAAAAATAAATAAGTAAAAGTGGAATGGGCTGCTTGGGGGGGGAAAAGGAATACTCATCTGTGAAAGGAGAAACAGAAGTCCCAAATTTGTTAGTACTATTTGTTCTTCTTTCTTTACTGAGAAGCTTCTTCATTAGTGCCATAGTCTTCTTGACTCAGCGTTTAAAGACATTAAACATATACATTATAAAGATCCCCGGGCAAGGTAATGGGAGAATTGGGAGGATTAGAACAATACTGCATAGTCCCTTTATCTCTTTATACTGATTACGAGTTTTAAATTATTTCCGAAACAGGGCCTTGAATACCGAGCTGCCATAGAGTATATTCAGAGTGCAGATAGAAGAAGCTTGTTAACAGAAATTCAAACACTGCAAGCTCAAGTGAAGAGTAAAATAATGACCCTGAAGAGAGAACAAGAGAGCGATTTGCAAAACCAAGGTACATCATATCATGGGTGATTGCCTATAGTTACCTATATATTTATAGTTTTGGTTTTTCTCTTTTTTATCCTTTTACTATTCAGCTAATGAAATTTTTCTATTATTCAGACTTTGCTATTATTCTATTGGAGCTATGCAAAATAAAGATCAAATCAATATTTGCTTGCTAGTATGAAAATATTGTATATTTGCTTATAAAAAGTTACCTGGAAATATTTAATTGAAAGTGACACAAAGGCTTCTGAGTAAATCAGTACCTTTCTCCGTTTTGTATCCATCCACAGTGAGATAATAACTAAATTGCCTTTTCCACATTCTACTTGATGGCCACATGAAAGAAGGATTTGGAATTTTTAAAGTTGTTACTGTAAACAAAGATTTTACCGAAGGGTAACATCTCATCTGAATCATGTCTGTCTATACTGGCCAAACATGTTCACTTATGTCAGTCTTATCCAATATGGTATTTGAGTTGGTGCTACCATGGTACAAAATTTAAAGCTTTATATTCGTTTCAAATCCATTAAAAATGTAATTTAAATAACATAAAGTTGATCTAAATGTATTAATTTGGACATAACATAACCCTCATTTCTAAGGAAAAAAATAAACAAGATAGTTTTATAGCATATTTCATTAGATTGGTGATAATATATAATTATTTAAATATACTAAGTTCCAATTTTATTGATTTCCTGCCCTGCAAAAAAGTACTTATAAAAGCCTCATGTAGTAGTGTGAGCTTCCCAAATTGCCTTTCCCACACTCAGGACTTGATCCCATCAGAAAGTGGGATCCAGCATTTCAGCAACAACTTCTTGAAACAAATTTAATCCTAGATGAAGTAAAATGAAATCTGACCCAGAATATATCTATACTAGTTAAAAATAATTAGCCAGTCCTGTCAATCTTGTCTAGTATGATAACAGAATCTATATCACTCTGATATAAAATTGATATTTATAGGATATTGAGTCACATCTCTCTGTCACTAAAAATGGAAAGTGATTTCATTAATACAGTCAAGTATATGGTTTATTTATTTGCAAGTACCTTTTTTCCAAACCTCAGTTTAACTGAACATTGTTTTATTATTGTATGCTTTGTTAATTTTTGAAGTTTTTATTGATGTTCATTATCATTAGGGCCTAACATCTTATCTAACATCTAAATGCCTATGTTTCACAACAAAAAGACAAAGCTTTATATAGCATTGATAGCCTATAAAGCTAGTGTTGCTTTTCTCCCCTAACACCATTTTTATTAAAGTATTCCACTCTGTCTTAGGGAGGGATTTTGATATTTATTTTCTTTTCCACTTTAATATCATGGCATAAATTTTTGTATTTTGTTTTTTGTTTGTTTTTAAAGAAAGTATCGTGAACAAAAGCACAGCTTTGGACTTAACTTCTACAGAATTATAGTAAAGTTCACAGAAATTGTCTACAAATGACGCTGCACAGAAAGAGAAAAATAGTCGACTAGAGCTGAGAATTGTAGCGTTAGTTAAATGGAAACTCATGCAAGTACTTTGTATGGTTGGCAATTTATGGAGAACAAAGCGGAGGGTTGTTAGAGTGAGCTAATAAAATGTGTAGCTGAATTGAAAAAAATAAAGATTTTGTTATTCACGTTATTTGAAACTTGAAGGGATGATTTCTATTTGAAATATATTCATTAAATGAATTTGTATTAATTTTGGCAATCCTTTTCTAAATTTCGCCTGTAGGTATAGTCTTCATGGTGCTGAGTATAGTATGGGGCACTTTCTTAATGTTTAGCAATATAGTCACCCAGTAATTCCGAGGTCATTAGTATTTCACATCTGCCTGATAAAATACCAGAAATGGCATACAGTTTAAGGTAAAAGTATAGGGCTAATAAAAGAGGGAGAAACTAGACCCATAAATTCAGCAACATTATAGCATAGCTCTCCTTAAGCAATCCTGCAGTAGTCTCACATGTATTCATGGGTTCCTTTTTAGAGCTGTTGGAGTACAACATGCAGCAGAAACAGGCCCAGATCCTGGAGATGCAGGTGGAACTGAGCACCCTGAAGGAGAGAGCAGCCGAGCTTCAGGATCAGCTCAATGCTGAGAGGGTGAGGGCTGCTGAGCTCCAGGATGGATGGACCCAAGCAAAGCTGGAGCTTGAGACGACACTCAAAGCCCAGCATAAGCATCTGAAGGAGCTAGAAGCTTTCAGGTGGGCCTGGAGCATCCAGAATTTCCTCCCTACTAAATGTGGCAGTCCAGTGCTGGACACACTGAATTTTCTCTGTGATCCTAGAACTAACCTATAAATAACATGAAACAAGAAATCTTGAGGGCTTCCTGAATCTTGACTGTTTGTTTTTCTGTAATTATGGGTGAGAAGACTTAGAGTACAGAGCATTAGTGCTGAGGGATGCCATATGCTGAGAAAAGGCAGTAGTATAAAAGAAATGGAAAACTTATCTTGCTGAAATAGAATTTCTATAAACTTGCATCTAACATTAGCAGTGATCGTTTTTCCTAACCTGAATCTAGGATTCTTTTTTGGCCCCAGCTTCATTCATTGGTTGGTTGTTAGGAAAGATGTTCAATAACATAAAGTGATGATTATGACCTCTAGAGAATGGATCCAATTGGGACTTGGCTAAAACATGTACCTTTTATTTTTTTTTTTAGGTTAGTAAACCACTTTACAAATATTTTATTTTATCCTCATAACAACCCTGAAAGTTAGAGGCTATTAATATACTTTTTAAATTTGAAAATGTTATTTAATTAGCTGATTTAGAATATTTTTCCATGGTTACATGATTCATGTTCTTCCCCCACCCCCCTCCTGTAACCAACAAGCATTTCCACTGGGTTTTTCATGTGTCATTGATCAAGGCCTATTTCTATATTATTAATATTTGCACTAGGGTGATCATTTAGAGTCTACATCCCCAATCATATCCCCATCAAACCAAGTGATTGAGCAGTTGTTTTTCTTCTGTGTTTCTACTCCCATTAGTCCTTCCTCTGGATGTGGATAGCATCTTTCTCATAAGTCCCTCAGAATTGTCCTGGATCATTGCATTGCTGCTAGTAGAGAAGTCCATCACATTTGATTGTGCCACAGTGTATCAGTCTCTGTGTACAATGTTCTCCTGGTTCTGTTTCTCTCACTCTGTATCAATTCCTGGAGGTTGTTCCAGTTCAAATGGAATTCCTCCACTTTATTATTCCTTTGAGCACAATAGTATTCCATCACCAACATATACCACAATTTGTTCAGCCATTCCCCAATTGATGGGCATCCCCTCATTTCCCAGTTTTTTGCCACCACCAGGAGCCTGGCTATAAATATTTTTGTGCAAGTCTTTTTCCTTATCTCTTTGGGAATTAAACCCAGCAGTGCTATGGCTGGATCAAAGGGCAGACAGTCTTTTATCGCCCTTTGGGCATAGTCCCAAATTGCTTTCCAGAATGATTGGATCAGTTCACAACTCCACCAGCAATGCATTAATGTCCCAACTTTGCCACATCCCCTCCAGCATTCATTACTTTCCTTTGCTGTCAACATGTGCCTTTTAAGAAGATATTTTATATACAGGATAGAAATTTTTATAACTGTTAGCAAAGTTTGGATCCCAGATTCATGTATTATTTTGAACAATGGTAGGAAAAGATATTGCCACAATCTGGGGAATAAAAATATGTTTGCAGCTGCAGTAAATTGCACTTTTAATATAGAAATGTAAACTTTTTTTTAAACATCATGTTACCTAATCTAATAAATGATAAATTGACAGTAGTTTACCAATGTTGTTCCTGGAAGAGGTTAACTTCCATCGTAATAACTATGTGTTTGTTGTCTGCTATGCACCGACATGGTTCTAGGAATCAGACATACATCAAGTGGTTCCTCCCCATAAAGAGTTTCTCCTCTACCAGGAGACACAGCTGTTTACATGTACTTCAGTATAAGATCTGTACAAAGAGAGATGAGCACAGGGACCATGAGGAAGACCAGGAAAGGCCTCATTCAGGAAATGGCACTTAAATTGGGCTTCCAAGGAGAGCTGTGGCAGTGTGAGGCAGCTCTGAGGAGGGAAGACGTTCCAGCCAGGGAAGATGGCAGAAGACAACATAGAGATGTCATGGCAGCTGGGTTGTCATGAGGAAGCAGTCCCATCTAGAACCCTGACCTAACCATAGAGTATGAAGGGGAGTCACATGGGACAAGTGAACCACAAGTAACTAAATTTCAGGCATCTCTCATAGGATTCAGGCATTAAATGGGGCACAATTTAGCTTTTGTAACAGGCCCCAGACTAATATGCCGCTTTTCCGTGAAGGATGCATTTTCCTTCTTGGTATTGTGCCTTAATAAAAATACTGCTTTTAGAAGTTCATTTCTGTCTCTTTTTTAGGATGGAGGTTAAAGAAAAAACAGATAAAGTACATTTGTTAAATGATACTTTAGCTAATGAACAGAAAAAAACAAGAGAGCTTCAGTGGGCTTTGGAGAAGGAAAAAGCCAAGTTGGAACGTAATGAAGAAAGGGAAAGAGAGGAACTTGAGGTATGACAACTTTTGTCTTTAAATGACCCTGAACAATAGAAGACATTTTAAAAATAAGTTTTTATTGATATAGTTTGGATTTTGTTTTTCTTTGTACTTAATGATATATTCGCCCAGTATCTCCTTCCCTCACTGAGAACCATCTCACATAGCAAATAGTATTTTCTAAGGAGAAAAAAAAGAAAGGAAAAATCATTATAACTGATCAATACATTGAAAAAAATCTGAAAATATGTGCAAAGTTCAACACTTGACTTCCTGCTTCTTCAAAATAGTGGACTGGGAGTCTCTTTTATCTTGTCTTTTAAACCATCTTGTTCTTTATAATTCTGCAACATTCATTTTTGGGGTTTTTTGTGGTCTTTTACATTGTAGTAGTCATAATATAGTTTTCTTGACTGGTTGAAAAGACTTTCTCTTTTTTTTTTTAAGTTTGGAATTTCGTTTTTTGGAACATGCCATTCAAGACTATCTTTGTGAGGAATAACAGATTGGACAACCATCCAGTATATTGACTTATATTATTATTTCATCTGAACTGCATAAATAAATAAAATGAATAAAATGAAATATATTAGGTCATTCATGTAACAGTTTATCATTCTTGAATAAAGTTACATCATAGATGGCTGAGTGGAATCTGATCCTAATTACACTCATACTAATTGAAAATAATCAACCCCGGTCATCATGTCCAATCTGATAATAGGAAATGCAATACCTTGATACCCTAAAATCATTTTAGTATATTCATTCACTAAAAAAAGGATATGAAAATTATTTGAGGACAATTAAGTGGCACAGTGGATAGTGTGCCAGGCCTGAAGTCAGGAAGGCCAATCTTCCTGGCCTCAGACACTTATTAGTTGTGTGACCCTGGACTTGTCACTTAACCCTATTGGCATTAGTTTCCTCATCTGTAAAATGAGTCATTACAGTATCTTTGCCCAAGAAAATCTTAAATGGGGTCAGAGTCAGACATGAATGAAAAAAACAAGAAGTGAAAATTATTTCAGTAATACAAACAAAATTCTAGCATGCTTATCTGGAAATGTGTGAGATACCATCACATAGCACTGGAATGGCAGAGCTAATTGGACTGGCATGGGACCATCTCCCAGAGGAGCTACCCTAGCCCTGGCCACTAGGATTTCTCCTTCCCGACAACCCTAATTACAAAAAAAAAAAAACACCAGCTCTGCCACTGTTGGCCAAAGAATCACTGAGACCTGCCATCTGCCCTACAGCTTTTATTTTTTTAATTTAAGAAATATCTTTTATTGGCACAAGGGTTCTGGGTTCCATTTAGTCACTAAAATCAACATTGAGATTAAATTGCATGACAGGGTAAAGCAGTGATTTTCCAAGAACAATAAAATCTTGTTTCTCCTGTCTTCTTTATGTATTATTTCTCCCACTCAAGGTGAACTCATTGAGAGAAAGGACTTTCACTTTTCTGTTTGTATTCCCAGCACTTCATACATAAGCTTTCAATAAATGTTTTTCTATTCCATTGGGGGGGGGGGTGAATAGATATTCATATCCATTTCATGTTTCTTCCTCTTTAGAGGGAGAAAAATGTTCTTAAAATAATTTTATCCTGTTTGTGTTCTTAATTTATATTCTTTGACTTTGAAAAAATGATTTCTTAACTTTATGGAGTGTCATTTTTACCTTTGATTTCTAGTTATTGCAATATCAGGATGAACATTGATCACAATATCCTAAGAAAAAATGTGTTACTAGTAGGAATTAATTAATAATTATATCATGTTCCTTCACTTTGTTTTATTACATATAAGGATCTAAAATATTCGTTGGAAGGTCAGAAACAAAGGAATGTTCAATTAAATCAACTTTTAGAACAACAGAAACAGCTCCTGACTGATTTGCAACAGAAAATAGTGGCCCAGGGAACTCTGTATGATGCTCAGATATCAGAAGAGCGAAGCCAAAAGTCAGAGCTTCAGGGACTACTTGAATCAGAGAAAGTTCGAGTCCTGGAAATTCAAGAGACCCTTGAAAGGGAAAGAGAATTACATGCTCAGCTTCAGGCTCATGATGACCATGAGCAGGATAAGGTATCCACATCGAGTGAGGACGTTCTCAAAGAACTGCAAAAGCAATTGTATGAAAAACATAACCGTATAGTGGAGTTGGTCAGTGCAATTGAAAAATATAAGCTGGACTTTTTGCAAATGAGACAACAGACAGAAAAAGATAGGCAAATGCATAGGAAGACATTGCTCACAGAACAACAGGCCAACACTGAGGGACTGAAAAAGATCCATGAGCTACAGTCAAAACTAGAAGATCTCCAATGGCAGCTAGAAGAGAAAAGGCAACAAATTTATAAACTAGAACTTGAAAGGAAGAGATCACAAGAAATTATACAGGAGCTTCAGAAACAAGAACAGGAGAAGGAAGAAAAAATTGAAACAGAAAGAGTATCATATCAGAATCTCAATGAGGTATAATTTCTCAATTTTCATTTTTTATAACTATATTTTGAAGGGAATGTTTAGGTAGTTCTATGGACATAAAATTTTGTTATTAAATGCTGGATGACATCTGAAAATAGTGAAGCCACTGTAGTCAAACTATTTAAATTCTGTTTGGGTTTTTTTTAACTCTTACCTTCCATCTTAGAATCAATACTCTGTATTGGTTCCAAGGCAGAAGAGGGGTAACGGCTAGGCAATGGGGGTTAAGTGACTTGCCCAGGGTCACACAGCTGGGAAGTGTCTGAGGCTAGATTTGAACCTAGAACCTCCCATATCTAGGCCTGGCTCTCAATCCATTGAGCCACCAAGCTGCCCCTCAAACTATTTAATTCTTAATTAGAAGTTTATTTAAAATGATAGGAAATTGCTTTTGTATTCACTTAAGAAAACTCAAGTTATATATAGTAATGAATTATCTTCTTGGTCTTTTCATCCAAATTTTCAGCCAACCACATGGGACTCATCCAGTGATCGAACACGGAATTGGGTCCTCCAGCAGAAGATTGAAGGAGCTGAAGAAAAAGAATCAAGTTATCCTCCACTGATTGAGATGAATGGAGATGGAACAATTGAGGATATTCATGAACCAGAGGCCATTAGACAAAAACTGCAGATCATATCATCAAAACTACAACAGCTGGTTCACAAAGCCTCTAGCAGGTTAGATAAAATCTTGACTTTTCCAAGAAAACATTTTTAAGCTCAATAAAGTCAGATACTATTGTTTATTAAGATCTAACAATATAAAATCCAGCATTTCACATTGTCATATTTGAATTGTGAAGCATTTTTTTACTTGTCCAAAATGACCTTTTTTTTTTCATCAAACTCTCTTAATAATATGACATTTATTAGACTTTTAAGGTTAAGAAATGTAGTGTAACTAAAAACACATTGTGTAAGGCTTCAGCTTAAAGAGAAAGCTTGAGAAGGGAGTATTATGTGAAGAAGAGTTTGTTTTCATTGTCATATTTACAGTTTAACACCCCAGTTTAAAGAATTAAACCATAAATTTGTTTGTTTCATCATAGGTTACAGTTTGAAGCAGCAGATAATGAAGATCTTATTTGGGTCCAGAAAAATATTGATCATATTCTTTTACAATTACAAAAGTTTACTGGATTATCCCAACAAGGGGAGGTGAGAATTTTTTAACCATTTACAAAATATATAGAATTTAGTTTTTGTCAAGAAATTTAGGGATCCTCTGAAAGTAGCAGTGTAAGATCCCTGAGTACTTTTATCTTTTGATGTGTTTTGTTTTGTTTTGTTTTTAATATATTACCTCTCAGGGTTTTTTCTAACAGGACAGCAAAAATTTGCAGGACAACCTTGCTTGACCCCTTAAATCTTTGCTTCTCATCCTTTGCTATCCTGCTAGGGAGTAAAATTTGGAGATTTGTGAGCAAGGGAAGAGGAGGAAGGTGAAACTCAAAGTCATTTATTTTGTTATTTGTTATTGAATGACTTAAAAAGTTTGGTTTGAGATAATTATAAAAGAAATTAGTGGTTAAGATTTAAAATGACTGGGGACAGCTGGGTGGCTCAGTGGGTTGAGAGTCAAGCCCAGAGATGGGAGGTCCTGGGTTCAAATCTGGCCCCAGACACTTCCTACCTGTGTGACCCTGGGCAAGTCACTTAACCCCCATTGCCTAGCCCTTACCACTCATCTGCCTTAGAGCCAATACTCAGTATTGATTCTAAGACAGAAGATAAGGGTTTACTTAAAAAAAATTTTTTTAATGACCTAAGTTTCATGTATTCATTTTATCTCTCTTTTTCATGACCAGGAATTAATTATGGGCAATTGTCCTCATCCTTATTTTTTTTAACTCTCACCTTCCATCTTGGAATCAATACTGGGTATTTGTTCTAAGACAGAAAATTGGTAAGGGCTAGGCAATGGGGGTCAAGTGACTTGCCCAGGGTCACACAGCTGGGAAGTGTCTGAGGCCAGATTTGAACCTAGGACCTCCTATCTTTGGGCCTGGCTCTCATCCACTGAGCCACCCAGCTGCCCCCCTCCCCCATCCTTATATTTATATATAGCTTTCCACTGCACAGTTTGTCCTTCTCTCTCATAAAATGCAGTAATTTATTGGTTAATCAAATATCTTGGTTGCAGTAAGACTTTAAACTCCTCCCAAGAATATGATCCAACATATTTTTGTTACTATTTTTAAATTTTGTTGATCTGATTTCATGTCATTTTTTCCCTTTCTAGGCCACTTTAGTATCACCAGGCCTTTCTTGTAACTCCTTGACAGAAAGATTACTGAGACAAAATGCTGAGCTGACAGGACATATCAGGCAGCTGACTGAGGAAAAGAACGATTTGAGAAACGTGGTGATGAAGCTGGAGGAAGAGATCAGGTGGTTTCGGAAGACAGGACCTTGTGGAGACTATGTATGTCCTTTGTCAGTCTGTTTATTTAGAAACACTCTAAGTTGTGCTTTCTGGTGGCATGTTTAGCGTCTTTGCCTTCCTCTTACATCATATAGGCAGAGGTGGTTGTTTGGTTGAGTTTTGAGTGATTTCATCAGTGTGGGGAGCTTCTGTTGAGGACTGCCTCGGCTCAGCCCGCTCTCTGTACCATCCAGTATGTCAGAGGTGGGTGGCTGGCAGCTGCCAGAGCCCCCATCTCGAGGAGGAGGTGCAGGCCAGCTGCGGCTTCACCCTTCTCCAGGCTGCCCACGCTGCTGCCTTCTCTCCACTGGACTCTCCTCTCATCATCTTCCTCTGATCTGTTGTCTCCTCCCAGGAAAACATAAATTCCTTGAGGTCAGGGATTCTCTTTCTTTCTGCTTGTATTTGTGTTCCTGGTGCTCACCCTGGTGCCTGGCGGGACTACGCCCTTAAAGAAGTGCTGTGAGTTTGGTTACAGCAGCCTGGCACCTAGACCAGCAGCTAGCCCTCTGGGGATGCTCATTTACCTCCACCTGAACCCAGATCTCCCCTGTGCCTCCAAGACATGTTGCAGACACAATAGCTGTGCCCTGGTGAAGCAGTCAGGGAGTTGTGCAGACTTCTGGCAGGAGGGGCCGATGAGGACATTGTATGCTAATGGCCATGAAGGCAGTGAAAGCAGATGCTGTGGAGCACTGTAGAGCTTGGTCAGACATGGAAGATATTGCCAAGGTCATCTACTGCCATCACCAGTCCTCCTGACTTTTGCCTTACCACTGGACTTCAATAACTGGGAGAGAGAATGAGGCTGACGACTGCAAGGCTGCCTCACTTGGATACAATTCCACCCCATGTTGCTATTAGTGCTCTTTGAAATAAAGGGCCAACAATGCAATTTTATTGCACATAAGGAAAAAATTGAAGCTCCTGAACAAAGCATCTTATAGATCTCTGGAAATTCTTTTTTTTTTTCATGAAAACAGGAAAGAAAACAGTAGTATAAAATGTTGGTTTAAACAGTGATGTTTTAAGCAAAGTCAAGAATTTAAAAGTCAACTTGACTTTAATGGTACATGCTAGAAAACTTCCTAAGATTTATAAAGTCACTTCAGATTATTATGAGGTGTGTATGTAAACAGCAAAAAGTAGAACCAGTTTAAATAACACTTGGCAAGGGATCCAACTAAGCAGAGTAACCCCAAGGGTTTTAAGGATGAAAAAGAGCATGCATAACCAACAGAAGGCAAGATGTGCAAAGATTCTCATAACAAACTGCTTTCTGCATCAAGGAAGATAGAGATGCCTTACTTGAGTTCTAATTTCCTAATGCTAGAAGTGCTTGTGGAGGAAGTAGAAATGAGATAGAAAAGAGCAAAGACAGGACCAGCAGTTGAATTGGACAGAATGCCTATAGAAGAGATTTTTGCAAGAGACAACTCAACTCCCTCAAGAAGATATTTGAAGGCAGAGGAAGATAGTGAAAGTTTTGTAGGGGGGAGGGGGAAGGCAGGCAGGAATCACAACCAAAATCAAAATTTCACAGTAGATTGTATATTTACAACTGAAGATGGATTCCCTAAGGATCTAAGGAAATCTTTCAGCTACTTTGTATTGTTGCATCCAGTAGTGGAACATGGCGGAGCGTCCTTGAAGAGACCCCCAACCCCTGAAGAGTTTGACTTAACCATCCACATAGGAAAGATCAAATGGATGAAAAATATCTACGGCCCAGACGATTACATGCAATTAAATGGGCAGCCTAAGGTGCTCACTATCGCATCTTTCTTTCAATCTGTTTCTGTCTACATATGTAGATAAAGTTATTTCAGTATAGAGAATGGGTAAGGGAAAAATAGAATGCAGTAAATTATCACATAAAAAGAGACATGAATGAACATTTACAGTGGAGGGGGAGATGAGGAGGGAATATGAACGTCACTCTCATTGGAATGGGCTCGATCAAAGAACATAATCAGTTGGGTATAGAAATCTTTCTTACCCTACAGGAAAGTAGGAGGGCAAAGGGAATAAAAGAAGGGGTGGGGCAGATAGAAAAGAGGGCAAATTGGGGGAGGTGAAGCTCAGAAACTACACAAGGACAAATAGAGAATAATGCACAGTAATCATAATGTTGCAAAAAAAAATTTTATACATCTCTGTAATAAAGGCATAATTTCTCAAATACATAGAAAAATGAATTGTATATATAAGAATACAAGTTCATTCCACAATTGATAAATGGTCAAAGGATATGAACAGGTAGTTCTCAAACAAAGTAATTAAAGCTTTCTATGGTTATTCTTTGAAATTATCTAAATCACAATTAATTAGAGCAATGCAAATTAAAACAACTCTAAAGTACCTCCCAATACCTATCAGATTGAGTATTAGAACAGAAAAGGAAAATGATAAAACTTGGATGGAATATGAGAAAGTTGAGACATGAATGCACTGTTCAGGGAGTTGTGAACTGATTTAGTCATTCTGGAGATAAATTTAGACCTATGTCCAAAGGGCTAAAAAATTGTACATACCCTTTGACCCCATAATACCATTACAATGTTTATATTCCAAAGAGATAAAAAAAATAAAAAGAGGATCTATATGTACAAAAATATTTAAAGCAGCTCTTTTGGTGGGGCAAAGATTTGGAAAGTGAGGGGATACTCTTCAATTGGGAAAAGGCTAAATAAGTTATAGTATATGATTATAATGAAATACTATTGTACCATAAGAAATAACCTGGAAAGACTTTCATGAACTCAAGCCGACTGAAATAAGCACAACCAGTAGAATGTTGTATGCAGTGAGAGGAATACTGTATAATGGACTACTGTGATTAACATCCATTCCCAGAAATACAATAAACCAAAACTATCTCAAAAGACTCGTGATAAAAAATATCACCTATTTCCAGAGAAAAAGAACTGAAAGAGTCTGAATCTATACCAAAGCAAACTTTTTTCATTTTTCAATTTTTTCCCATGTGAGTTTCCTCCCACAAAAGGATTAATGCAAGAAAAAATGTTTTATATGATTTCACATGTAAAAGCTATGTGAGTGTTTACCATATCGAAGGTGGTAGGGAAGTCAAAGGAGAGGAAGGGAGAGAGAATTTGAGATAAAAACTCATTTAATGAAAAACTATATAATATGAACAACAGTGGAAAAATAAGCTAATAGATTTGTTCTCTCTACAGTCTAATCGACATTCATTCAGTCGTGGTACTAACATTGAGGCGGTGATAGCTTCTGAGAAAGAAATTTGGAACCGAGAAAAGCTAGCTCTCCAGAAGTCCTTGAGACAGGCTGAAGCTGAGGTTTGCAGATTGAAGGCTGAACTAAGGAATGAAGCTTTGTTGCAAGACTTGAATCCCAACTCAGAAAGCACAGCTTTAAAGGTAGATTCATTGGGATTTTTGACAATCAGAGCTCAGATCCTGTCCCTCTGTGACTTAGCTTTATCAGCAATCCCTTCTCGAGGATCTTCATTTGCTCCCTGTCTACTCAGTCCTTTCCCTTAGTATACAAACATGTTTAGGTCTCTCCAATATTAAATACAAACCAAAAAACCTTCCTTTTGACTCCCTTAAGATATCATCCTATATCAAACTTCCCCTCAGTGTTCAGAAATCTACAAACACGAGCCTATGCATACTGTTTCTGTTTCTTTACCCCTGCCTTCAAAAAAGCCTTTTCCAAGATCAATAATAACTTTATTATTAAATCCAATGCCCTTTTTTCTGTCTTTAACATTATGACCTCCTTCAGAGTTTGTTGGATAAAAGGAGTTTTATCATTTTGAAAATACTACCAAAATGTGTGGGTTTTTTACTGTTATTACAATTAATGTCCTTCCTGATACCTTCTATGACACTGTAATCTTACATTCTCTTACTGCGTCACAAAAACTCAAAAGGCATCTAACTTAACTCAGAGTTGAATGAGAAACCTCTATTAAAATTTTATAGCCGAGAACTGTGCTGATAAATACTTACTTGAAGATCTCTAATGAGAGGAGACCCACCACTTCACAAGATAGATAGTCCATTCCACTTCTCTTTTTTCTCTGATTTTTAGAAAGTTGTTTCTAACAATAATTCTAACTCTGCTTTTTATTAACTTCCACTCACTGCTTCTCATACTGCCCTCTGTGGCAAAACAGAACATATCAAATCCCTCCTCCATGACAATTCTTCAGCGATCTTAAGGCATCTGTCATATCTTCCCCAAATCTTCTCTTTTTTCAGCCTAAATGGCCTCGATTCCTTCATTTAAGCTTCATATGGTATGGTCTCCAAGGCTTCCTCATTCTGGTCATCATCCTCTGGACACTTTCCAGCTGATCAGTATCCATACCAAAATATAGCATCCATCCCTAAGGGAACACAGTGCTCTGGATTTGGTGTGGCCAGGTCCAAGCCCAGTGGCACTACCACCTCCGTAGTCCTGGAATGTGGGGGCTCTTCTTTTCTGATGTAGCCTAAAATGCTGTTAGCTTTTTGGTCAGCCATATCACACCATTGACTTTCACTAGACTTTCCCACATATTTTTCCCACTGTGTACTTAGGTTATTTTTTAACTCACATGTAGGTTTTTTAATTTGTCCCTATTTAATTCCATTATCTTGTGGCCAGCCTAACAGTTTTGTTTGTTGAGATGTTTTTGGATCCTGTCCAGAGGACAGGACACTGTAATCTAATGATAGTTGTCCCTTGCCGCGGTCTCAGATCCAGCAGAGCCCATAGCTCCAAGGGGTCCTTGGCAAGAGGAGTGGTTAGGTGGAAAAGAGAGATGGAAGGCAGCTGTGTGTATGTGCCAGGGGCGAGACTCTGCATGAAGTGGCTGCCCAGGTTTAGCCATTATTTTTATACCCATTTTCTTGGCACACAGTTGCATTATTCAACATACATGTTCAAGTAAAGATAATTGGTTAAGTGATACATTAACTTTTATCAAATTGTTTGATTAACATTCTGAGATCGTTCTATACATTTGTATGGTAACCATTGATTCTGACAGGAAACACAAAGGTTCTACACAAGAGAAATGATTTTGTCATGGGTGGCTTAATTTTCTCATTAACCTGTGAGAAGCTTTGAGCTTACAGACAATCAAGGAAAATCACTTATTACCATTAATAAAAATAGACAATCAATCAGAAATTCTAGAAACAATTCAACAACCATAGCAGTGAGGTTGGGAGATCAGAAGGATACTTGAGAACAAAATTCAGACTTAATATTAGGCTGATCATTTTTCAGGGTTTGTTAGGGAGTTTTTCAAGGAGGGTTCTGGTTGGTAGAATCAAGTCACTGCGGCTTGATGAAGCATGGTATATTTTGTAAGGGTCTTTATGATTGATTTATGTACTGGCTTTAGGAGAATAAGTTTCTGTACAGGAGGTAGGGGATTTTCTGGGCTTGGCTTATGGGCACAGCTTTTGCTGGGAATTATATACCTAAGCAAAAGTTATCCCATGATGGTCTTTTGAGTTTGAATTTGAGAGTCTGATCTTTTGGTGATGTTTTGGGGAAATAGTGTTGTAAGCATTTTGCTCTTATATTACTTTTTCCGAGACTAGGGAGATGCTAACAATCATGTCAATTCCATTAGTAAGGGATGTTAATGAGAGAAGTCATACAGGGAGGGCTGGGGGGGGGGGGCAATTCCATCCTGCCAAGGAGTCACTTTGTGACCTTCTGCTTCCACGAGTGACCTTGTCAAGACATAGTGAGTGGCCTGAGGCTCCTGGCAGTCCCTCCTGTGTTTATGTCTTTTGTGAATTTGATGGGCATGTCATTAATGCCTTAATCCATGCCCTTTATAGAGACATCAATAAGAATAGTACCAAAAACATTACACTAGAGATCTTTGATGACATCCAACCTGTTTATGAATATTTTGAGATCTGTTGAGCCTTTCAGGTAGTTATCAATTTGTGTAATGTGAAAGACTTTAGCCAGGGCTTTGCTGAAAATCTGGGCTTAGCATTCCCCTGGTTCACTAGTATAAGAGCACATGGAAAAAGGAAATTGAGATTACCATGGCATTCCTGATCTGGATGGAGCCAGGCAAGATTTTTTTGCATCATAAATTCCTTTTCTGTAAGTCCATTAACTATCCTTTCAATCAGCTGTTCTAGAATTTTGCCAAAAATTCATGTCCACCTTAGTCAGTAGTTTGCAGAGCTTTCTACATTTTCCCTCCTCTAGTCATTCCATCAACAAGCATTTGTTAAAAGACATTTCCATGTCAGCACTGTGCCAGGTGCTAGAGAGATAGATTAAAGTGAAATGGGCCTCAGCGTCACATCCCATTCTCCACTTTTTCATTCTCCTACAGTGGCTCAGCAATGGCATCCATCCATCAGTTGCTTCAGGACTGTGGGCTAGAGTTTGTTCTAGAACTAGTGGCTCAAACTCCTCAAAGAGTGAAAGTGTTCTCTCACTGGGAGCCTTCTGTCTTTGGATTTCAATTCCCCAGGGACAGTTTTTGTTGTCCTGTCCAGTCTCAAAGATCATTCTCCTTGGCAGCAAAAACAGGCACAAATTATGAGTTGATCATAATGCCTTCTAATCATTACCTGTGATCATCATTCTACACTCAAGTAGTGGTCTTGTCCTTTCTTTGCACATCCTCTTTTCTTTCATTGGTGTTTAAAAAAAACTCTTTAGTTTTCCCTACTAGCTTTAACCAGTGAGACACTGGGTGGTGATGATTTGTATTCATCCTCTCTTAAATACCTTTGCTTCCATTTTTTGTTTTCCCTTGTCAGAATTGTTTCTCTTTCCTAAGAATTTTGTTCTTGAAAGTTTCTCATCCTTTCTGTGACTGGCTTCCCTAATATTGTATTAGGCCAAACCAGCCTGGTTATCCTTTCTCTTGAACACTTTGAAATCTACAAAATCTGAAGTGTCGTTTTTTTCTCTCATTCTAAGACAGAATCTTCACTTCTCCCCCAGGATTCCCATGGTTTCCACCAAAGGAACCAGTTCCTCCTGAGAGAATTAGGGACAGAATGGAAGTTGTTTTTGTTGGTTCCTTTACCTTTTGAAGGTTGAATATATAATTAAAGTAAATGAAGAAATGAGTAGCTGTTCTGTTTTTATCAGAGAGAGAACTTTGCAGATATCCAAGTAATTGAAGACACCTATCACTTCTTTGTTATGCCTCTGGGCCAGGCATGGGATCTGTTTCCAGATTCCTTATCTCTGCCCTCTTTCAGTGTAGGTGGTCTATAGTGTACCCAATGACAATATCAGATGTTCCATTTCTTGTATCTTTTTCAGTTTACCCAAAGACTCTCCACTATGTTCCCCTCTCCCCTACCCCTGGTTCCTGGATTTTTTCACAAAATATTCCTTCTTAATATTTATACTGCTTTTCCATTCCTCACCCTCACCTCTAACCTTTATGTCCTTTTTGAATAAGATAGATGCAATTCAGTGTCGTAGACTAGTCCTGGATCCTGTCCTCTGACATTCCAATGATCCCTTTGAGGTAAAATTTGTTTCTTTGTATGAGGATTTCTAGTTGACATTGCTGGTTGCCAACAATTTGTGAATTAATCATAGACATCTGAGGCCATAGTTTAATTGCTAACACCTTTCTTGTATTTCCTATGAATTACTGGCTATTTATCTGCTACTCTTTTTCCTTCCCTGTAGCTTTTTTCTGTCTAGTTTAATAGACATACTTAAATGATATTCTTGCCCCCTTTTCCTTTTCAGTCTAAAGTCTGATTAGATCTGCAAGACTCCTTGCAGATATAGTTTTACCAGTTCCTGGTGTGGACATATTGTCCCTGGGTTCCCCCCCTCCCCACAGTACATGCACACAATTGAGCTGGCTTCCACTGCCCAGCTTCTAGTTTCCCCAGGTGTCAGTGTTAGGCTGCTCTTCTCCTCCAGGTGTGCTTGCACCAAACTGCTCCTCCCACTCCCAGTTCTCTCAGTGCTAACCCTAACCCTAAATTGGTATGTGTGGTGGGTTTGGCCAACCTCTGCCGGCTTGTGTCCCCCCCAGCCCTTACGGTACTCCACATTCCTGCTCAGGAGCCTAACATGTCTACATTTTAAATACTGGTCCCAGATTCCAAATTGTATTCTCAGAAACCAACTTATTAATGTTGTTAAATTACCTTCCTTCTCCGTCTCCTTTGCCAGAACCTATCTGCTTTCTATTTCTTAAACCTGGATGATTCTCTAGACTTTCTGTCTTTGGCCCTTTTCTCCCCTTTCTGTACATCATCTCCATATTGTATCCTCTCTCCAGTCTGCCCTTCACACTCTTACCAGAGCACTGCTCTAGTTGTGTCCCTCACCTATTCAAAAGCCTACAGGGACTCCCTCTTGCCTAAAAAGAAAGTGTAACTCCTGATGCAGGTCTTCAGAGCCCTCAGTAATCTGGCCATCACCCACCTGTCCAGCCCGCTCCCCCCTGGGTAGTCTGTGTGATCTCCATCCCATGCTCTCCTCCTGCTCTCTTTTGCCCCAAACTTTTGCTTATGCCCTTTATGTGCCTGGAACAGCCTTACCTTCAGGACACAACCCAGATGGAACCCCTTTGTAGGAGCCTTCACAGTAAAAGTAATTAGTCTCCTCAGATGTGTCATAGAATGTGTACATTATCTCATTTGATCTTTATGACAGCCTTCTAAATTAGGTAGCATCCCCATTTTACAGATTGTTAACTCAGGCTAGGGAGGGACCATCATCGACTGTGGTCCCGCGGTGCCTCGGAGCTCGCAGGTCGCTCCTGTCTTCAAGGTCTGCCTCTCTCACCATTAGATTGTAAACTTCTTTCTCCAGTTGACACTATCCCCGCAGCTTACAAGAATGCTTTACGGTTTATTAATAGTTCTTCTTCCTTCTTTGCATTTAGAGAATTTATGGTAAATATTTGAGAGCAGAAAGTTTTCGGAAAGCTCTCATCTATCAGAAGAACTACCTGCTGCTATTACTAGGTGGGTTCCAAGAATGTGAAGATGCTACTCTGGCCCTCATTGCACGAATGGGTGGACAGCCATCCTGTACAGACCTAACAGTCATCACAAGCCAGTCCAAAGGCTTCACCAGGTTTCGGTCTGCGGTTAGAGTTTCTATTGCCATTTCAAGGTAAGGAACTTAAAAAAAAAAAGAAATCGCATCAACTCTCAAAGCAGAAGCATTTAGAAAAAGTCTGTCCTTTTCCTTGCTGAGTCCTCATTCATCTTTTAATATTTGCCCCCCTTCATGTTGATTTAATTATTTCCTTGTGGGTTTTCCTGCCTGTGTCTAGTAGTTGCCTCTCATTGGTTCTTGCGACAACAGAGAACCTGCTTTGTGAGGAGAAGGCTGATGCTTCACGCTGCTTCCTTTTTTCCCCAGAAACAGTCTCCTTGTTAACATGACCATGTGAACTAGATAATTCTTTTTTTTATCCAAGCCTATGATCCTCCCTGTCGTCTTCAGAGCCCTTGGTAATGTGGTCAGGCCCACCTGATGTCCGTGCTGTCACTGAGCCTAAAATGGAATGGTGACCTCCCAGTGGGGAATGCCCTGCCCTGCTGCAGGTGTGCCCTTCTCTGGGCTGGCCATCCTCAAGGGGTCAAGGGCTTGGCCTGGGCTCACACCAGTAGTGTTCCAAAGCCAGCTTTCCAGCCCACCAGGCCAGCTCTGTCTCCTGTGAGCCAGGATGCTTTTGTGAAACAAGCAGCAGCCACAGCAGATTCATCGGACGGAGGCACCGCACGGACACTAAACCAGTCCACGTCCCCAGCCACAGAGGCACAAGAGGTCTAACAGCAACACATGAAGGCTTTACTCCTTTAAATTTCAAGAACTCTAATTGTTCTTGGCTAAGATCTCTTCTATTCCAGTAGAGTCTCCTTGTGGCTAAAACTTGCACAGAGAAAGCCTCTCCTTCCTCTCTCCCTCTCCCCAGGGGCTCCCGTTGTTTATGAATTGGTTTTCTCCCTGTTCCAGGCTCTTTCTTTTATTTCTCTCTCTCTTTCTTTTAATAGACCCTCATCTTCTGTGTTAGTATTGATGCTAAGTATCAGTTCCAAGGCAGAAGAGCAATAAGGGCTAAGCAATGGGGGTTAAGTCACTTGCCCAGGGTCACCCAGCTAGGTGTTTGCATCCAAATTTGAACCCAGGACCTCTCATCTCTAGGCCTGGCTCGCTATCTACTGTGCTGTCCTGCCAAGCTGTCTCCTAAAGGAGTTTTACTCCTTTTTTAAACTTTTATAGCCATGCCTAGACCTCTTCTAAGGGCTTTGTTATTTCCTCTTTATCTGAACTTTTTAATGTTATTTTGAACATAACAGAAAAGCTATAATAATTAAAAAAAAAACACTGGAATAGGATTAAGGATACCTGTAACGTAAGCCCAGCTGAACTCAATAACCTTGGGGGACCTCTTCTTTCTCATCTGTATAAAATAGAAACTTTATCCCTAAATTTCTACCTCTAAAATTGTAAAATTCCTTAAGAAATTTTCAAGAGAATAATTGTTTCTTCAAAATTACTATTCTATTTGATTCAGCTAGCTTCAGTCTATTAAGGCTGAAAGGGACTTTCATTTAGTCCAACCCCCTCATTTTGTAGTTGGTGGTCATGGAGCCCAAAAGGTTGAAGTAATTTGCCTAATTCTGGTACCCAAGCTGGGACTAGAACCCAGAGCTCTTCATTAACTCTCCAGCCTGTGCTTTTTACAGCAGCATAAACAGTCAGGGTGACGCCTCTTACTTGTCTGTGTGTGTACTGACTGGTTTCTGGGCCAGGGCAGGGGCAAGGCAGAAGGTCTTCTCCTGAGCCCTCATTGGTTAGGGAGCCTCCCCTCCCATGGGTGTGGTTCCTTCCTCTTCTCTTTGCTGCTCTGATTCCACCTTTTTTCTTTTTTTATAACTCCAGTTTTTTACTCTTTTCTTTCATTGCTTCTCCTTTTTTCTTTGCACTTCCTCTCATCTCTGTTCCCTTTTCCCATTTTCCTCCTCTTTCACTCTTATCTACTTTCCAGGCTTAATAGACAGAAAAAAGCCAACTATGTTTTTTTCTGCTCATGAAAAAAAAATGTCCGATAGTGGGTGTTAGAGATGTCAGCTGGGGAGGCCTCATGCTGATGATCTGGACCCCCTTTTTGGCTCTGTGTGGAGATTTCCATAAGCCAGTGAACATTTGTGCAGATAAATTCTAGGCTATATAAAGGTGTAAATACTGAAACTTATTACGACTTATTTTAAAGGCCCTTCACGTTTTTGTAGACTGTTCCTTTGAAGCCATCTTTTTCCTGGTTTTCAGCCTGACATTTATATAATTTTTTTTCTAACTTTTGTAGAATGAAGTTCCTGGTCCGCAGATGGCATCGGGTAACGGGTTCTTGTTCCATTAATATTAATAGGGATGGCTTTGGACAGAATCCAGGTAAAAACAAAATAAGCTTCTTTGTGGTTCTTTCATGTTTCTCAGTGCATTTGAAGGCCAGAAAATGGCTCTTGCCACTGTTTCCACATTCCTAATTAAGGAGATTTCTCAGCAATTGCTTCAGGAACAGTTTAAGCTTTGGCAGCCTTCGCTTATAACAGTGTTTTAATTCTTTGTGATTTTTTTCTACACAAGGTACATTTTGGGTCACTTTAGGCACAGACAAGACAGACCCATTTTATCATTCGCCGGGTGGACTGGAGCTTTGTGGAGAGCAGAGACATTCCTCTTACCGGTCGCGGTCTGATCTGGACTGCCCCAGGTCTCCTTTACACTTTCAGCACAGGTAAAACAGTGAAAAAGCTGGCTGAAAACCGTTCAGTTATTCCTTTTTAACAGAAAAGACTGACCTCAGGCAGGTCCTCGCAAAAACCTTGCATTCCTGACGGCTTTTCTGCCTCAGAACCCAGACACGGTATTGATGTAAGACGGAAGGGAAGGGTCCAAAAACGGCCTTGTTTTCCCACGAGGGTAGATTTGCCATTTTCTCTATGAACTGCAGCTCCCTTTCACCACATGCATCATTTGTGCCTCTTAAAGCGCCTCACATAGCAGGCTGTCTGCTTCCGGCCCAGACTCGGGTTCTGGAAGGCTGGGCCGCAGAAAGCCATGCCTGGGGTTGAGCCTAACTCAGCGGGAGTGGCGGCCAGACTATGAATTTCGAGGAACCCCCACTCTGAGCCCACTCTGGTGCTCAGGAAGACAAGCATGAGCGGAAAAGGGCAGTAGGAGCGGCCTTGCACAGCCCATCATCTTCCCAACGTTTTAGCTTTCCTTTTCCTTATTGCTCTGGTTTTGTTCTGGTTTTTCCCTTGCAGGTACCCAGGCACCCCTGCTGACTTGAACCCCGGCTCCCTGGCCTGCTCTCAGCTTCAGAATTACGACCCTGACAGAGCTCTGACAGACTACATCCATCGTTTGGAAGCCCTGCAGAGGAGGCTCGGAAATGTCCAGTCAGGTAGAGCTGGCGCTTCTTGTCTCTGCCCCAAACCCAGGAAGGCCCGAGGCTAGGTGGTGCAGGTTTAGCCACAGAAGAGAGGCCAGCCCTGCCACGTTAGAGGAGGAAAGGGAGGCCGCGAGGAGGTTGGTGCCCCTCTTAGTGCAGACCCTGCCTGCTTTCTGGGGCAGCTTCGTTGGTGTTTGCCGTTATTGGAGGTGCTCTTCCTCCGAGATCCTTCTTGCAAACACTGAAACTTCATCGGGTTCCTTGCCCACGTCCTGCTCTGGAGCGGGCAAAATGACCCCAGCTCAGCGGGTAGGTGGTGCTCTGGACGCCCTTGGGAGTCAGGAAATCCTAAGTTTGAATCCACCCTTAAAGGGAGAGTCGGGCAGATCCCTGAAGGATCCTCCCTGAGCCCCTTTGCTCATCTCTAACATGAGTCATGGGGCCGTCCTCCCAAGGGAGATCTTTGTCATGTGGGTGGGAGCTTCCATCTTGAAACAAAGAGCCCTGAGAGAGCCCTTGAGGTTCCCAAGGGCTTCCTTCCTTCCTTCCTTCGTTCCTTCCTTCCTTCGTTCCTTCCTTCCTATCTTTCTTCCTTCGTTCCTTCCTTCCTATCTTCCTTCCTTCCTTCCTTCCTCCCTCCCTCCCTTCCTTCCCCCCTTGATTCCTGCCCTGACACTGCACTGCCTGGCCAGCATCCAGCTTTGCACTCAGCCTAATCTTTTTCTTCTGGTCCTTTCTCAGGGTCAACACCTTCGTCCACTCAGTTTCATGCTGGCATGAGAAGATAATCCTCTGAACAGCATCATCGGTTGTAATAATTGCCTTTTGTAAATGGATGCATCTTTTGTATTGTGTATATTTAATGGGACCAAGGCAAACACAGGCCATTGTATACAATTCCCTGGCCGACACATCTGAGCAGACTGGAATTTATGTATATAAGCATTGTGTGTTCGTGCACAACAATCACTAAATGACGTGTACATGTATATTTGTGGAATGCTAATTTAAATGATTAACTTATGAAAGACTTGTGTATTTATCAAAGGGATGAAGAGAAAACTTTTGCATATTATTACTGATGAATGTGTAGCTCTAAGTGTCCTGTCCTTTTCTCACAAGACTACTTAAGTTACATGATTCTGCCCTAATATATTTGCTACTGGCAGTGCAGACAGAACATATCACTTGTAGAGACCTATTTTTGTAATGGTAGAAGTTTTGAATTTTATTGGGGGTATTTTGTCAAAGTACTGAAATAAAAAACAACTTCATTTTAACCATCGTGTTTAAGCCATTTTTGACTTTGACTTCATCCAGCCACCTCATTACTGACTTTTAAAGCATTTGTTTGAAAAGAATCTGGCAGTCCAGACTGGAAGGAACCTTCCTTTACCTAATCTTATTCGGACCGAGTGGTGCCAAGACTTATGTTGTGCTCTTGTAAGCTCTTTGAGGAATAACCTTCACAGTCAGGCTAGCCCACAAAAGAGCAAATTAAGGTTGCTTTTTTAAATGACTATTTTACACATTATTTAATCATCTGAACATTGAACACAAATACATTTGTTCTATCCCAAATATTTACTAAGATGATCTGATTAAACTCTATACAGAAAGTCAATAAACAAGTTGACAGACACTAGCTTTGTTCCACCAAAAAAGTTTCTCCTCTTCCCACCCAGTATAAAAAAAAAATACTTTGTGAATAAGCTCATTTTATTCAAAATGTTTTTAATGTGAAAAATTGACAGCAGAACCTTAATTACATTTAATGAGTCCTGAAAACTATTTTAAGTTAACTACGACCATGACTGGAGCATACATGATATTTCAAGGATGAAGTATTTCGGCCTTACCTAGTAAGAACAAATGGTGCACTCAAATACACAGTATCAGTACAGTCACACACACATACACACCCCTAGTACAAAGTTTCAAGTTAGAACTTATACATGGATCTGTGTTGACTCCAACTTCACGATTTGGCTCTATTGAGTTCTCTTTCAGCTCAATCAAAACAGATGTCTACATTTATTAGATTTCAGGCAATTCGATTAGATCAATAATGGCTGGGCTTAATCCAGGGGACACTGAGGCTGCAGTCTTAGTTGCTTGGAACTGGTCCAGGGAAGTGGGGGGGGGGGGGGAGGAGGTGTTCCTATTTGAGCCAGATAAAGAAGGAACTAGTCCCATTCAAAATATTAACAGATCTGGTACCATCCAAACTGCTGGCACCCTTTTCTCTCCCAGAAATCCAAAGAGGAATTTTGGACAAGAGAGCCTTTCCTCAATTCTGCTGAAGCAGCGGAAGTACAGGCTCTCGAGTGTACGTGGTTTCAGTCGTCTCCTGAGACTGTCACCTAGGCTGGAAGACCCTATCATCACCTAATAAATGAATAGTAGGTATAAAAATTTGTCAATTTGTATTCAAGAGCAAAGACTTTAGTTTCCTTTCTTGCAGTATTTTTTTTGGTTAGCCTTAAAGAAAAAAAGCCTAACAACCTTGTTTGGGTGCCCCCCCCCATCTGATTTTCTGATGACACAATTTGTAGGAAATTGGTTCTTTTGGAGGAATTCTATTTCCCCCATGTAACCCGAGTCTGACTATAGCATGAAGATTTTTAATACAACTATTCTGATTTCAATGCACTACCTAATTTCTTAAAAATTCATCAATCATTCAAGGAGAGTGCCTATCACATTCATTGAGATAAACAGTCTAGGGCAGGCAGACTCCCTCCCTCACTCTCCGTTTGAATATATACCTCATTTTCTCAAACTTTATATTAGAAAACTACCCTTAAAAATAACTGTTCTAGAGATGGCTCTTTCTTACTAATTTTAGAATGTTTCAATGAGCTTCTCTCCAGTCACTTACAGGGTTGCAAGTAAAAGATGAAGAACGGCATTATACTCATGTAAACAAATAAAATTATAACAAATTAGTTTTCTTTTAGAATTGCACACCCAAAAACCCAGTACATTTTAATGTCATTTTGCAAACTTCATTCAGTGCAAAGACTTTAAAGTTCACAATATCACAAGCGTGTTTTTCCTCTTTTTTTCATATTGTTCTTCGTTTGTATCGGATTATTGGGTTATGCGGCGTGTGAATCATGGTTGTATAATTCACTGTAGGAAAATATCCATTAACAAGATCAAATTCGTATAAGCGGAGCAGGACGGACCAAATTGTCTTAATCTGAACATACGCAAAGTTCTCACCAATACAACGATGCCGACCTAATAAAGGGAAAGAACAAGATGAGGATTTAAACATACATTGACGTTATTTCCAGCTATTGCTTGTTCGTTTGTACAAGTTAATTCAATCAAACTAACAGCTGCTGCCCTCAAAGAGTTTATACTCTGCCAGGAAAACAGCACAGACACAGGCAGGCAAGCACAGGAGACACAAAAGGGGAAGCCGTAGGCCCCTCCCCGGCCTCTACCCCTCCCGAGCAGAAGAGGGCGTGGGCCGAGATGCCCGCTTCTGTGACCGGGGCCAGGTGACCCAAGGCTGCGTCAGGAGGGCACCATCAGGAGTGTCGGAGCCCGGCTTCCCACGTCCAGCCTGGCATCCGCTCACAGACAAGGAGGCCGCGTCTCGACGGAGCTGCGCAGAGGAGGCTCCCCCGGAGCGGGGGGGGGGGGGGGGGGAGGGGCACAGACCCTGACCGTCCTCGTGGCGCCCAGGATGATGTCCCGGAGGCCATGACGACTAGCGGAAACGCCGAGCTCGCCGGCACAGGCCACGGAGAGCCAAGACGAGGCCTGACGGCGGGTACGAGGCAAAGCTGCCCCGCTTAGGGCTGAGGTGCGGCAGCCTCTGGGGCCTAAGAGCCCCTTCACAATGCCTGAAGCGGCTGGCCAGGAGGAGGACAGACAAGGGGAGGCAGATGACTAGGAGCCTGGAGGAAAGGAGGAAAGAGGCCTAGGTGGCCCGGGAAGGCGGCACCAGAGGGAAGGCCTCTGAGAGATCTGCGCAGGCCGGGGGGCGCAGGGCCGAGAAGGGCAGGACCAGCCTTTCCAAGAGCCTTTACTAAGAGGCTGCTACGAAGCTGTGCTGGACAGAGAACAGCAATCTTGGCAGAACAGTGGGCGTTCTCAGGCTCTCTGAGCTCCTGTGATGCTGCGAACAGTCCTTTGATGGACTGGCCGGGCAGGAAGGCCCGAGACGCACCCTTCCCCACAGGATGGCCGCGGGCGGTACTCACCAGCTCCGAAGGGCACGTAGGCAAACTTCTCCCCCGACGCAGGGTTCTCCTGCAAGTACCGGTCAGGATTGAAGTCCAGGCGCTCTCTCCAGGAGTCTTTCAGCCTGTGGTTAACGGTGGGCGACACACACACCTGATGGCCCGGAGGAATAGTATAGCCGGCCACCATCTGGAGTTAAGGAGACACAATCGCAAAGACATCACTGAGAGGCGCCCCACATGGCGGGGGGCGCCGATGCACACTGCGCGTGGCAGAAGTCTCTCGGGGCGGCCCTCGAAGGCCCCGTGGCCTCCGCTCGCGCCCTCCCTTGGGCCCGAAGCCCACCCGCCAGGCCTCCTCCTTGCAGAGGCCGCGTCTCCCCCACCCCGGGAGTCAGCCAGTGGCTGGCCCCCTTAAGAGACGCTCATTCACAGAACTCTCCCCAGGGACCCGGAGCATCCCGCAGGCCTCAATCTGGGCCTCCCCTGTTCAAAATCCAAAGGCTGCTCCCGGAGGACGGGAGGTCTCTTCCCACCCACCCCCTCCCCAAGGGTTCACTCTAAACTCCAAGTCAGGCCGAAGCACTCACCTGGGGAGTTTTGGCCAGTCTCATCATAGTCATGATAGGAGGTCTGAGTCTCAATGTTTCTTTTAAGCAGCGATCTAACATATGTAGATCTTTGAGCTACAGAGAAAAAGCCTCGGTGAGCCTCTGCACTAGGAACAATTCATAAAAGCCAGATTTCATCAATAAAGCGACACGTTTTTTCTATCTGACTGGTACACTGTGTCTTGCATGATCCTCGGGGGCACCCCAGCTGCCAGACATGGCAGCATCTCCTGCCCAGGACAAGAGGACAGAGGCAGGCAGTTCTGCCGAGACACGCCGAGGGGAGGTGCCCCGGGAGAATCACTGACTCCGCACGGAGTTCTATGGGAAGGAGAAGGCGCCCCAGATTCAGTCAGAGCCCTGGGTTTAAATCTTGGCTCTGTCCCTTTCGGTATCAGCAGAACAGGACCTCGGCTTATGTCAGATGAGGGAGCCGGTCTATTCTCTGATCCAAGTACCCGATTCCCACGTCCTCCTCTGCTCCCAAGCAAGGGACCAAAGAGCAACGGGGCTCGATGAATGCTGAGGCCCCTCTCCATTCCCACACCGCAGCCCGCTAGGGAACCCTTAACATCCTTTGCCTCTGCAGTGAAGACTTTGAAACAGGCAAAAGGGAGAACGAGGGATGGAGTCACTCAAAAGCGGGCTTAGCACGGAGGACGGAGCACAGGCTGCCAGGCAGAGGACACAGAAGGGTGCTCTTCGCAGCAGTTTTCCTTTGTGTTCATACTTGTTCCCCGGTGAAAATGGACTCCAAGAGCCAAAGACACCGATCCAGCAAACTTCCCAACATGGCTTTTCAAAAGACACGACAGTTTGAAGAGGGGATCAGGGAGGCGTAGCAAGTATTAGAAAGTGCCACTTCCCATAAAGAAAGTCTTCAGTCTCCTAGCTAACCCCACACCTCCGCAATTGCCTTCGGGGACGGACCCTAGTTAGAATGACTTGAAATCAAAAGTCAAGCAAACCTGATCATAGTGTAAAGGAGGCAAATCTTCTCCACAGACACTCCGCTGTTCTAAGTAACATTTTTCCTGAAGTGTTTTGTCTCTGGCCAAAAAGAAGCCCATCCAAGCACTGGTGGTGGATGACGTGTGCTGCCCTGCTAACAGAAGTCCAATAAGCAGCCCTGCAATTTCATCATCTGTCAAAGAGCGCCCATCCCTAAGGAAGTCAACAAGACAAACAACTTGAGCACCCCAGATGTCAATGAGATACCAAAATCCACGTATTTCTCAAGAGTCATATTTTCTTTAATGTAACAAAGTTGACACCCACATTTCTTAGAGAAAAGAGTGAAAAGAAACATTAAGGACAAAGGCACTTATTTTATCTAGGGGAAGTACATGGTAAAAAAATTTCCCATCTTTCAACTATTCAATACCCACAAAAGTGCTAAAAATAAACTTTTGCCAATCAGAGGTCAAAAAGATAAAGCATTAAATAAGTTGTTAGGCAATTTCCTTGTTTTGGCTCAATATGTTTGACTCTAAACAGTTTTTACTTACTTGTAGGTAGAATCTAGCAAAGTTTGGAGGAAATCATCATATTTTTCTTTTGACTCCCTACGTTTCTGGATTGCATTATGGAAAATGCTTTTGATTGCTTGATGTGCTCGGTCCCGGCGCCTGTAATTCCAAAATCTTAATTTTAATTTTAATAACTACAACTTATGGTTTCAAAGTATTTCCGCTTATAAGCAGTGACAAAATTGCAGCTGAGGGAGGCCCATTTTGAAACAAATCTAAATGCCCCAACCGATCAGTCGCAGGGGTATTTAAATAACTAAGTAACCGCTCTTACCCTAGTCACTCCCTCAAAGCATCTTCTGATGGAAAAGCAGGAACGTCCCTTTTGCTCTCAGAAAGCGGACTGCTCACTAAGGAGGCAGCATAATTCTAGTTCCAACAGATTTCATACCGCTTTCCGATGCATCCCCATCGACGCATCATTCCAATTTCTCCTCTTCTCCGCTTTCTTGCTTGCGGAATCAGAACTGTTTTCCTCCCCAACCCCCACAAAGCTTATGTAGGACAGACCCTATTCTGGTTTCTCTCCACTTCGGCTCCGCCCCCTCAAGCCAATTAATCAACGTAGTAGATACTCTGTGTATGTAGGGCAGGGCATTAGATGTTCAGTGTGAGGGACACAAAGATACCAAACTCAATACCAGCCCCCCCTCAAAGAATTTACAACAGACAGCTTGAGACAAAAGGCATAAAGTTATTTAATTGCTAATTCATATTAACAGCTAAAGATAGGAAGAAACAATAGCAAGTGTAACACTGTAAAATAACTGGGACAAATAAGCTCCTTTTGTCTGAGAATCAATACTAAGTAGAGGTTCCAAGCAATTGGGGTTAAGGGACTTGCCCAGGGTCACAGCTAGGGGGTTTCTAAAGCCAAATTTGAAACCAGGGCTTTTGGTGGGCCTAGCTAGCACTCTAGCCACTGAACCACCAAGCTGCCCCCAAATAAGTTCTAGAACTACAGATGTATTCTACCTGGAGTAATAAAGGAAAAGAAGGTGGAATTTGAGCTGAATTTTTTTCAAAAGGTTAGGATTGAGTTAACTTGGGTATCAGGGGAAGATATTCCAAGCAGAAATAACCATGGAATCAAAAGTAGAAAGGTATGTTCAAGACACTGATCGAGCTGGAACAATAAATTCATGCAGGATAATGAGCATGACTATAAAACCATGTTGGGATCAGATTAGAGATGATTTTGAATACGAGAATAAGGCAAACTTTATCCTGTAAAAAAAAGAAGAGCATCACTAAAGATTTCTGATGCTCTGTGTCAACTAATATTCAAACACCCACTTTGCCACTTAGTACTCATGTGGCCTCACTCAATTACCCTTTGCTTCAGTTTTCTTATCTGTAAAGTTACAGATTTGAAGTAAAAGGGCCTTTGAGATCTCTTCTAATTCTAAATCAACGATCTCCTGATGCAATTAAAAAAACTATTCTGGAAGAAACCAGGGAATTGATTCATTAGGATTAATTCATTAAATCTGTATAAAGTGATAACAGCCGCAGGGAGAAAGCAATGGGATGGCAAAGAGACATTATAAAAGGGAAAAAATTACTACAGATGGTATGATGTAAAAAGAAAATCAAAAATGGCTTCAGTAGTCACAAAAGACATTCTAGGCATTTTCAGGAAAATGAGTTATTCTCATCTCAACCTTCTCTATCACGAAGCACTTTTTAAGCACATCCTACTTTAAGCACATGGGATACAAAGACAAAAAGACAACAATTTTTGTACTGGAGCTCAGACTCTAAAACGAGTCAATAGGCTGGATGATTACCATTGAATCTGGAGTCAGGAAGACCCAAACTCAAATCTGATCTTAGATACTGAGTAGTGGGTGACCCTGAGAAAGTCATTTCACGGGTGTCTACCTTTACAGGATTATTGTTGAGGATCACATGAGATAACATATGTAAACCTTGAAGTGCTATGTAAATGCTATAAAAATGGAGATTTGAACCCCAGACTTCAATCCCCAGAAGTCCTTGGTACTTCCCAGAATTCCCTATAATCTCACCTGGGTCTCCACCTGATCGAGAATTTAGTATTTAACAGGCTCTCTGCCCCCCAAGAGCCTCTTCCTGTCCTCAGAGATTGCAAGGACGTAGTGAGTAAACTAAGTGGTCCAGAGCAGATATGAGCCAGGACCAGGATTGTGGCTAAATGGAAAGAAACCAACCCATCAAGAGGTTTGAGATTTGCTAAGTAAAAGGATGTGTGGCAAGAGGGAGAGTAAAGACCCAAGAATAAGCCAAGGTTACAGATCTGGACAATAGAAAGCAATGTCTTTAACAAAAATATGGCAATTTAGAAAAGTAACAAAAAAAGGGAATGAGTTATTTTGGACACACCCAATCTGAATTATGTAAGTGCTGCAGCTCAGGCGAGAGACAGAACTGGATTATAGATCCTGGAGTTCTGTGTATAAAGATCATTAAAAACCCATAGGAGTTGATAAAGTCATCCAAAAGAAAGAAAAGCTCAGAGCCCAAAGTATACCAAACCAAGGCCACCACAAATGAAAGCCAGCTTTGTTACACAGCCAGGGTTCTAGTATAGCTACCTGTTGAACATCTGTTATAGAAATTTAAAAAAAAACACACAAAACTAGTACAGCATTTACATAGCACTTTAAGGTTTGCAAAGCACTTTATAAATACTTCTTTCATCCTCACAACAATCCTGGAAGGTAAGTGCTATTTTTATCCCCATTTCATAGATGAGGAAACTGACCTGGACAGTTAAGATATTTGAATGGGGTCACATCAGGTCATATAGCTACTGTTTAAGGCTAGATATGAACTCAGATCTTCCTGATTCCAGTTCTAGCACCAACCTACCTCAGTAAACTCTCCTTTAAATTAGGCTCAATATTTAACAGAGCTTCAATTTGGTTTGTCAGTCTGACTTAAAGCAGGGCATACCAATATTACTATTAATGATCCAACAAGAGAGGCAATTTGGCCTCAAACTCAGGAATGCCAAGGTTCACCTGCCTGATTACAGCTTTATGACCCCAGAAGACCCCAGGCACTTTAAGACTGAAAACTATAGATGAGATACCCATCTACATTGGCAGAGAGAAATCTCACACTGGGAGTTCCTCTGCAAATGAATGAAATCACCAGGCCACACAAAAGCAACAACAAAGCACCAAAAAAATTCCAAGTCAGATGGACTAAGTTTAAGAAGTACCTGAAACAGGGGGCAGCTGGGTAGCTCAGTGTGTTGAGAGCTAGGCCTAGAGATGGGAGGTCCTAGGTTCAAATCTGACCTCAGACACTTCCCAGCTGTGTGACCCTGGGCAAGTCACTTGACCCCCATGGCCTAGCCCTTACCACTCTTCTGCCTTGGAGCAATACACAGTATTGACTCCAAGACGGAAGGTAAGGGTTAAAAAAAAAAAAAAGAAGTACCTGAAACTGGGCAAAGGCAGCCAACCTGGCAGGAGCCAAGCAGCATGGGTGAAGCCTCCATCTAGATCTGCATAGAGCTGGGCCACTTTTTCATTCAGCTGGCTTCTGATTTCTTTTCCATGTAAACAGTGGCTAGCCGTGAGAATGATTAGCTCAGAAAGGGCTTCAAATAAGTCTGAGGGGAAAGAGACAGAGTCCATCTTGAGACACACTGGGGATCTCCCCCTCCTCTGCAGAGCTGACGGAGAAACCTCTTGCCAGGCTCTGAACCTGGGCCCACCCTTTTGGTTACAAAGGACATTCACAGAGATGAAGATGACTAATTATTGTTGGTTTTTATAAATAAGGCAGGGCACCCTCAGTGTAGCGAGGGCCGGAAAGGCCCAAAAGCATCTACAGAGCTACAAAGACTGAGTGGCTCCATCAGTGGACAGCTTGCTAAGGAGTCAGGATTTATCACTGGTCACTGGGTAACGGATGAATTCACTAGTGACAGACACCCAGGAAACCAAAAAATTAGGAAAGGGTCCTCCATCTGGTATGACGGAAAAGAAAGAGAGGGTTCTCAGAATCACTCCTATAAGACCACCCACACCTCACTTACCTGACAACCACAACTACCTGAAACACAGCTGAGAACCAGAAAAATCAAACGGCTGCTTGGCAATAGAGAGCACTACGTGCTGCTATGCACTTTATTCTCATACTACAAATCCTCTTCTTTGAGAGACCACAATCAACTTGGTTATCTGGTCTTCCCATTCCAAAGCAAACTGAGTTAAAATGGAAATGTTTTGGTATAAGACACACTTGACAGTGTAGGTAAAAAAGGGGCCATAAACACTGCTGTGTTTTGGTTGTTTTGTTTTGTTTTGTTTTTTAAAACAAAAGTAAAGCCAAAAGACCCAACAGACTTCAAAAGTCCTGTGGGTGTGGCCATGTTGTTAATGCTGCAGTTCAGTAAAATTGCTGGTGATCCAACATCCCCTACCAAGGTTAAATATGTTCAGTTTATTGCCATCATAAGTAATCCGTTTTCTAAACCTTTTCCTATATCATGAGTAAAGTACTTTTTCTGGTTAATAGAGTAAGGCACTCTAAAACTGAAGCTGATTCTTCAAAGTTTAAAATTTTATCCTTATATGGAAATTAAAATTAGTTTCCTATTTTGGAAAGACCTCTCTCACTGACCTCTACATTCATTTCTAGCTCATATTTTAATCCTAAATTTTACATTTCTTCTTACTTATGTAAATGAGCCAACAGAAAATGTTAATTTTAAAGTGACATTAACTGTATCCAAGTAGTCAGAAAGTGATTTTCTACTCAAATACTAATCATTGTTTCCCTTCCATTACATTCAAGTTATTTTTGGAAAAAATTGCACTTTACCTAACAAAATTCTTATATTAATGAATGAAGGTGGGAGAAATAGGAGGAAGGAAATATCAGGAAATTAAGATGATACTAAAACAGACCAACACAAATTTTCTTCTTCTCTAAAAAAGCAAACTCTCCATATTATTAAAATAATAGTTAAAATACATGCAATAATATATTAAAATAATATTTTTTAATTTGCTTACTTTTTTCTCCACTTTCTCCCCAGCTTTCAAAGTATTCCTTTGTTTCTTTTTCAATTATGGAAACATGTTGTTTAAATTGGGCTATATTAAGGCCAGTTTTTAACATTTTCTTTTGTTCCAAGAATACCTTAAAAAAAATGAATTAAATATTAAGACCAAGGGATACATTTTTTTAAATGGGAAATCTACTTCCCATAAACACATCTCATAGAAAACTATATTGTAAAAAAGAGAAATTACTTTTTTACAAAACCTATACCAAAAATTAGCAACCTACATACAATCCTAAACAAATGAGCTGCAAAATGGGTGCTGCCCTCCCTCTATCTCCTAGCACCCAATGCCTTCAAGCTGCCCTGTCTTGAATGACTTAAAACGCCTCCCCTCTTCAAAGAGTTCCAAGCTTCAAACTTATCAGCCCCCCTCTCCAACCCACCACCTCAGCAAAAAAACAAACCAACCCTCTCACCAAATTTCCCACTGGTTCAGTATGGCTATCCTGGGCTCTTCCCCTTTCTTGTCTCTTTATCCTTCTCCTGACCCCCCACCCTACTAACTCAAGACAATTAATTAGTTGCAACTGTCACACAACAGTTGTACACTAGAGAACTAGGCTAGATTCTCTTTTTTTTTTTTAAACCCTTACCGTCTGTCTTAGAATTGATACTAAGTATTGGTTCCAAGGAAGAGTGGTTAGGGCCAAGCAATGGAGGTTAAGTGACTTGCCCAGGGTCACCCAGCTAAGAAGTATCTAAGTATCTACCTAGCCCCTCCCTCCCCAGGTTAGACTCCTCACTCACATCCAATAAGCAGTTTGAGCATGACTATTCATACCTTAACTTGGCATTCTAGGTTACAACATTTTAATTGCTATTAGGCCCCAATAAGTAGCACCTACTGGATTGGGCACATCATAAGCAACTCCCTTTCCAAAGACTGGTGTAGTGAGCCGGCCATAAACATCTTCTGCATTCAAATCTTCATTCTTGCTGTTGAAGAGCAGGGCAGCAGCTTCACTGCCAAGGAGGTATGTAAACTTCTTGCCCACCATTGTAAAACTAAATACAGGTCCATACTGGGAAAGAAGAGCATATACACAATAATGTGATCAAGAAATACAAAAGCAAAATACTAATTAAGAGACATCTCAGAAATCATCTAATCACTACCTGAAATACACAATTCTTCCACATCAACTCCAAGGAGAGGAGAGTCAGCCTCAACTGAAGAACTCCAGTAATAGCAAGTTCACTATTTTTTAAAGTAGCTTAGTCCAATTTTAGATTGGTCTAATGATTAAAAAGCTGCTCCTCATAGCATGCCAAGAACTGCCTTTCTACAAGTTATACTTGTTAGACCTATGCATAACTAAGAACAAATAAATCTAAAACTTCCTCAGTACCCTCTGGCCCTAAGAACCCTTCCCTCCCTCTAAGTGCAATGGACAGGTGGCCAAAAATGAACAGCACGCCTCCCACCGAGCCCTCCATTGAAGGAGGCCACCTCCTCATTTATTACCCAGTGGCCACTGGCAGTAGGTTTCCATCATGCTACACTCATGCTCCAGGTTTTCAACTCCATTTTTATATATCCTCTTCCCCCAGTAGACTGTTAGCTCTTTAAGGGCAGGCACTGCCTTCAGCCTTTCTTTTTATCTCCTGCTTTTAGTATAGGAGGAGTTTATCAATAAGCTCCAGGATCGCTATCCAAAGTCCCCCAAATAGAATGAAGCAGGATTTGAAACCAGCTCTCCCCCTCCTCCCCATTCCCTATTGTCCTGGGCCTCACCCATGTGCCCCCTTCCCCAATCCATCCTTTTAAGTTTTGATCACAAGCCATTTAAGACTGTCCCTCACCCCCCACCCCCATAGTGTCCTTAGAGGCCCAGCCCAAGGCAGCAGGGAATTCTAGCACCATCAATTAAGTGAGTGGAGAGAGGTCAGTGAGGCTTCAGGGATTAAGGAGGAAAGAGGGAAGATCTGAGAAAAGATGAGTGAAGTAAACCAGCTAAGTACTATGAAAAGAAAAGGCTTATATAAAAGGCTGGACACTAAAAATAGGGGATATACAGGGTATCAAGAAGTAAGGAGTGAGTGAATGAAAAGACACTGAAGGAAAGTCAACTGAAATATTACACTGATTCACAGTGGAAGATCACTCACCTTCTCATATGCATTTTCTAGAAATTCAATAGGACTTTTCCCAAATGCTATTGCATGACCAAGGAAAGGAATAGGAGAGAAGATGTAGGGTGGACATTTCTGAAAGACAAAAAAAAAATTTTTAACTTACCTTACAATACCTTACAACAAACATAGTTTCCAACTAACAACTCAATATAAGAGGCCATGAAAACAAGGGGGAAAAATAACACAAAGGATTAAGCAATAGAAAAGTTGTTTAAGAATGATAAGGCATCAAATATTGTAGACTGCACAAAGCACAGAATGGAAGAGCACTGTGCTTTTTAGATGTCAGACAGCCAAGAACACAGTAAAAATTACCACTATAAATGACCAATTTTCAGAGTCAGGAAGCAAGAATAAAGGGGGGGGCAGTAAGTGTGTGTACTCTCCTCTGGCTTCTTCTAACTGGCAATTTCAGTTCCAGGGTATTAGTAGAGGTCATGTGGATAAAGAAAGATCTAAAAATTAAAACTAGGAGACTAGGAACAAAATAAAAGTTAACGGAACAAAGAGCACAGTCCAGAACACTAAAAGCTAAGTAAGCAAAGAGAAGAGGCAAGAATAGAAATTTTAATAGGAATTCCCCTTTAATATGAGCTCCGGCAATCAGCTATAACAGACCCTTCCTGATGGCACCATATGAGACCCACAAAATGTTCAGCAATGTTCCCTGGAACTCAAGCTTCAACAGTGACAAAAAAAATTGGCTCCTTCCTTGCTCCCAAAACTCTTCCTACCGAATCTCCCTTCCATTCTCCTCTACACTTACTCCCCAAACACCCAATCTACTGCCCAGGTTCCACCTTCTCCATGTCCCTTCTTTCCCCACAGGAGCCATCCCCGGTGTAGGGTTCCATCTCCTAATCTACTACAATAACCGGGGTGGTTCCCCTCCGATAATCCATTCTCTACTCTCCTGAAAACCCAAGGGGTCCACACACACAGTCCTAGCCCCACGAGATTCCATTCTGGAAACAAATGCTGTTTAGCATAAAGTCCTTCACCATCAGTGAAGTCATTCACCATCCTCCTGCTTAGTCTTCTTACAGATTTCCACTTCTCTCAATGCTCATCTCCCTTTGTCCTCTAACCCCCTCTGTCTGTCTCATTCCCGCACCCCCCCTAAGCACCCTATCCTATGTTACCCCCAAAAGAATAAAATCTACTTTGGCTAGTTTTGGTCCCCCGCCCGCGGCTTCGCACACATTTTGCCGAGTGCGGACCTCGGTCTAGGCTCGGAACCCCTGAAAGAGAAGTTCTCCATCCCTCTGACTTCACAAAGAATCTCTACGATAGCCAACAGTTCATGATTTGCAGGGAAAAAGAGATTTTACTAAGAAGTTCAAGCCTGTCACATCTTTCCCAAGTCTGCCCTGCCCTCTCTGAGGACGACCTCCCAGGCAATCTGCGTGCCAGGGGATGCCTGACCTCCGGCCAAGCTCCGCTGTGGGTCCGAGATGTGGAAAGAACCGGAAGGAGGGCGCGAGGATTTATCATAAGACCCTCCGCTTTAAGAGTCAAACTTGGACAGCCTCTATGAAAGAGTCTCCGGAGCCCACGAGATCTGGCCCATCACCGTCCGTCAGTCTCAGTCCCACGCGCACCCTCAAGCCTGGGATGGGGAGCCTCCCCCCTCCTCCCGCACGAGCCCTCCAGCCTGGAAACGGAGAGCGCGCCTGTCCAAGCGCGTCCGCGGCCGTACCGCTTCTCTGGGCAGCTGCTCCGGACCCTGCAGGAGGCCCAGGCCGCGGCGCAGCAGGTAGGCCAGACTGAGCGTGCACACGAAAGCGGCCAGCACGGCCGACAGTCGCCCGCCGCCCACCGCCTCCGCGGCGCCCTCCAGCATCCCGAGTAGGGCCATCCCTGCCGCTGCCGCCGCCGCCGAACCCGCGGTGGCCGCTGCTACCGCGCACCAAAGAGACCTGGAGGCACGGGCCGCCATCCTCGCCTCCGACGTCGCTGCCACCACCCACCAGGAACGAACCGAGAGACAAAACTGGGGTAACCAGAACTGGGGGCGGTGACTCGCGACTCACCGGCAGCGGGGCTGGTCGCCGGCCCTAGATGTCCCGGCCCCGCCCCCCGGCCTCAGCTCGCGCTACCCTGACGTCACATAGGGAGGGCCAGTCTAGGACAGGGTCCCTCCTCCTCCGGCGGCGCAGGGACACGTGCTCAGAAAATCACCGAGAACCCGAGGCGACGGAATCGGAGGTCAGAGCGCGCCGGCGAGTGTTAGGGAGATACCGGACTCAGGATCCTGCGAAGACAAGGAGCACGCGCTGACGTTTTCGAAAGGGCGATCCCCGCGTGACTGCGCGGAGGTACTACTTTTGGCGGAACCAGAGCGGAGGCATCTCTCGGAGTCGTTGTGGGACCACCCACCTGATAGGCGGCCACGACTCTGATTGCTTGGGCTCCTCCTGAGGTGATGTCGGCTTATGTGACGTCTTGGGTACCATGGGGCGGAGTGGGGCGGGACTTGGCGCTAGACTCACATCCTACGTGCTAGGCTCAGGTGGGTCTCACCCGCTTTGAATCCTAGGGAGGCTGGCCTCTGAGCTGTCATAGCCGGGCCGACCCGAGCCGAGCTGATCCTCTGCTGTAAGGGGTTCTCCCTACCGGTGGGCGAAAAAGGAAAGTGAGCAAAGCCTGGAGAGCCTCTTTCAATAATCCCGTGATATAGCCAGTGCTAAACTAAGGGATGCAGAGATAGGTTAAAAAAAAAAAGTCCTTGTGTTTCCAGAAGTTCCAAACAGCTATGTACAAATACAAGATATATGGGATAAAAGATAATTGACAGAGGCAAGTTACTAAGATTAACGAGAACTGGGAAAGACTTCTTGCAGAAGGTGGGACTTTAGATGACAGCTGAAGAAGTCAGAAAAGCCAGGAGGTAGAGACGAAAAGGGAGAGAGTTCCAAGTATCAAACAGCCAGGAGAAATACTTGAAGGTCGGAGATAGATCTTAGATTACATGGGTAAGAATAAGGTATAAGAAGCTTGAAAATGTGGGAAGGGGCCAAATTAAAAGCGTTTTAAAAGCCTAACAGAAGTGTGTATTTCGTCCTGGATAAAAGAAGGAGCCACTGGAGATGAGTGATGGTCAGAGAGGCAATTAAGGGAGATTAATTTGGCAGCCATCAGTGGTAGTGTAGATCTGACTAAATCCATCGTTTGGGGAGGGATGGCCATAAATCTCTCTGGTTTGGTGACTTCTGTTTCATCCCTCGGCAGAAAACACCTCGATCTCTGCTTCCCTCTAGCCCTTCTTTCTCACTGTGTACCTCCTCTTTGTCTCTTCCCATCTCTTTCTTCCCTCATTACACCTCCCAACCAGACCTGCAGGTTGCTGACAGTTGACCAAAGGACCAAGTCATAGGATCATTGTTTCAGAGCTGGTAAAAGCCCTTGGACACCATCCAGTTCGACTGCCTAATTTTAGTCATGAAGAAACTGATGGTTAAGTAATCTGTCTAATATTTATATGTGCACTATTAGGATTTGAATACAGCCTCTGTGAAGCATTTCCTGATTCTTACAGTTACCGCTACTCTCTACAAACTAAATAATTTAATAGCTTAAAATATTAAATCTTGAAAGACACATTTTATTATTAAATATCAAATAACAATAATAAATGACTTAAATAATTAAATGTTCCATGCTTTTTTTTCTCTTAAAAAGTTAAAACCATCATGAAAAATCTTATGTAGGAAAAATTCCTAAATCCATTAACTTATTTGTGGGAGTGTTAAAGAAAGTTAGGAAAGGAAGGAAATGAATAACTCATTTGCTCATCTCTGCAGTTTTATTTCTGCAAGATGTTTTTGGAATTGCATTCAAATAGTTCCTGGGTATCTTAGTAAGCTACCAGTATTTCACATTTATTTTACATTATTTTGAATTTTGAATATTCATAGTTACTTTGAGTAGATTTTATTTTCAGTATCGCTGCTCCTGGGTTTTATTGTTGATATACAGGAATTCTCATGATTTATTTTATATCCCAAAATTTTGCTGAATTTATTAGTTGTTTTAATTAATTTCAATTGCCTCTCTAGGGTTCTCTAGATTGACTGCAGTCTATCACATTGTGTGAAAAAAAGGGATAGTTTTCCTTTCTCTTTACTTCCATTTATTAAATGTCTTTTTCTTGTCATTACTATAGCCAGGATTTCTTAGGCCTTTGTTAAATAGTAATAATGAAAATGGATATCTTTTCTTTACCCCTAACCTTCTGAAACAGCTTTTTTTATAGGGAATGTTTGTTTTTGGTTTTAGAAAGACACTACTTACTTTTGTAAGGAAAAGTCCATTTATTTCTGTGTTTTCTAGGCTTGGGTTTTTTTTTAATAGAAACAAGTATTGGATAATGTTTAAAGTCTTTTTGGTATATTAATAAAATATATAATGATATCCTGAATGTACAATAAAATGTAATTAATAAAATTTGGTATGATTAATAAAGTTATTTATTATATTTATGGTTTTCCTCATATTAAACAGCTCTGCATTCCTGGCATAATTACAACCTAGCCCTGTTACATAATTTTTTAAAATTTTTCTATATCCTATTTGCTAATAGGGAGATTTCAGATTGAGTAACTGAATCTTGTACCAGACAAAATTCGTGGGGGAGCCAGACCCTGTTACTTAATGTAAAATCGTAAGTGATGTGTGTGGGTGGGTATCTGCCTACTAGAAGACTTATTTGGCTCATGTTTGGCCCCCGGAAGCAGGGCTGGGCTAGATCTTATATCCCATATCAAATCTAGCCCAGTCCTTCCTTCTAAAAGAGATGATTGCACTTTCCACACTGGAAAGGACAAGAAGATGGCTATAGCTGCCCTGTTGGCAACCCAGTAGGACAGGAACAGCCATCATCCAGGACCTCCATGGATGGGTGATCTCTCCTTTTCACTTTCCTCCTCATTTCCCTGCCTCCAAAAGAGGTGCCAAGTTGGAATTATATTGACCACACCTACGTTTCTATAGTATAGGGGAACAAGAGATTCAGAATAAAAAGTACTTTCCCATATCTCTCTTAAAGGAAGAGTAAAACTTACCTTACTATCAAAAGCATAGTTCCCTCTCCCACCAAATGCTGGTTACACAAAATACCATTAATGTATAACTAATAAACCTCTTTATCAGTAAGCACTCACCAGAATTCCTCATACAGAAGGCAATAGAATACACCAGAGTAAGTGCATCCTTTGTCTGCAAGTGAAATAAGATCTTGGCTTCCCCACAGAAAGATAGAATGAGCTCACTGAGGAGAGTCTGCTCTTAGCTGCTGGTAGGGTTTCAGGCTCTGGGAAACAAAGTATTGGCCACCTTCCTCATATGTCTGCAGCTCTAAGGAAATCTTTGGCTAACCATCCTCTCAGTTGTCTGAATTATCTCCAGCTTGTGCAATGCCCCAATTCTAAGGTCTCTCAGTTAAGATTCACATCTCCTTTTGCCTGCTAAGCACAAAGTCTCAGAGCTGTCCCTCAGGAAAACTGCCCCAGGCTTGAATGGAAGTAAGGAAGTTATGTTTTATTTTCCCATGAAATCCAATGGAGAACAATTTGTCAATATTTAATACTTCAATGAATCTATAGCCTACTTGGTGAGAGGACTCTTAACTCTTGTAGATCACAACCACTCCTCATCCTGTACAAATCTTGCCTCCATGGAATACCTCCATGGTATCCTCCCAAGAGACTAGGGTCCTTTCTCTAGGTCTCTTGATATTATTTGGATCCAGTGAATCAGTTAATCTTCATCCTTTCTACAAGAGAACCCACTTCCTTTTCCAGTGGTACAGTTCTTTCAAGAAATACCTTAAGGCCTACACTGCATCATTGGTATGTGTTACAGCCTCTTGCCTCCATGAAATCTCCATTGCCCTTTGAGAGTTCTAAATTTTGGTTCCTCAAAGATGATTGTGTCCCATAGTTCACAGCCATGTAACATCAATGGTTAAAAAATTGGGTTTCTAAACAAATGATATGAACAGGGTTAGCTAGAGTCTGCAAAATCAACCTAGAGAAATTGATTTTAACCAGCTAGTTAACTGTTTTGACTTGATATATCTTTTTTTTCCCTTCTGACACGTTTCTTTGATGTGTAAATCATTATCTTCCTTTTTGTTCTTTGAAATTCCACTCTCCCTCTCCTCTTTATATAACCACAGCCATTAGTAGCTTAAACTGAAAGTCAAAGGCTCACAGACTTTATGTTCATTGAAGCCTGTACTCTAAGTGAAATAAACTGCCAATTTCTCCCATCTCATTATCATTGATTGAATGATTGGCAGTAATACCTAATTAATGGATCCTCAGACAGGTCTCAAATGTATGCATCCTCTAAAATGTTTTTGTTCTATCTCATCAAGACATAAATGGTTCAAATGTGTGGACTTGGTTTTAAGAAGTATCCCATATTTAATCTGTTGATTATTGATAATTGTTGTGAATAAATATATATAGAAGATTTATTAAAATATAACTGAATCATTTTTTTAAAACCAACACCATAATTTTTCTTTTTTAAACAAATATTTTATTTTCCCAATTACATTTAATAATTTTCAGCATGTTTTCAGAAATAATAAGATCTAAATTACCTCCTTCCCTCTCTCCCCTTCTCCCCTCCTCTCAGAAATGGAAAGCAATTTGATCTGGGTTATATATGTGTGTGTATATATATATATATATACACACATATATATATATAATCATACAAAATATACTTCCAAATTGGTCTTTGTTATAAGAGATCATTCATATAAAACCAAAACTCCAAAATGAAAACACAGATAAACTAATGTGATAAATAGTATGCTTTGAAGCTTTTATCTGTGTTCCAACTGTAGCAAGCTCTGGAGGTGGATAGCATTCTTTGTTATAAGTCCTTCAGAATTGTACTGGATCATTATAATGCTGAGAGTAGGTAAGTCTTTCACAGGTAATCATCCCACAACATTACTGTTATGATGTACAATATTCTTCTTACAGTGCAATAATATTCCATCACCATCATATACATTTGTTCAGCCATTCTCCAATTGATGGCATTCCTTCAGTTTCCAATTCTTTGCTACCACAAAAAATTTCTATAAATGTTTTTGTACCCGGAGGTAGGGCCTTTTCCCTTTGTTATGATCTCTTTGGTATACAGATTTAGTGATATTACAGGATCAAAGGGTATTCAAGATTTTATAGCCCTTTGGGTAGAGTTCCAAATTGCCCTCCAGAATGGTGGGATCAGTTTACAACTCCCCCAACAATACATTAGTATCCCAATTTTGCCACATCCCCTCCTACATTTATCACTTTCCTTTACTGTCATATTAGCTAACCTGAGAGGCAACACCATAAATTTTCAAGCAATGTAGCAAATAAAAACACTAAATGCATAGCATTTTATTATGACTGCTTGAGTAGTTATGCCATCAGCAGTTGATAGAGATTAGCTCCTTACAAACAATTCTATCATTCAAAAAAAAGTTACAGTGAAAATATTCATTTAGACTGAATGACACAAATGTTTCATAAGCTTTAACTTTATTTCCCTTTATATTTAGAATTTGAATGCACGAGTACTAAGCTTTAGAGCTGTGGCCCTATCACTCAGTTCTAGTATCCCTGTCAGAGCTATTATTCTTATAAGTTGGTCTCGCAATACAGCAGCAGTTAGCGGGGGATCTTTTTCCACTTTCCATATGTTGAGTGCTTCAAGAATTGCTTCTGGCAATTTAGTAGCAGTCCTAAAGTTGAGAAGAAAAAATAATATATTATGAACTAGCAATTATCATCACCATCTTCATCATGATTATCCTAGTTCTTCTACTATGTTGTCCCTGGGCAAGTCACTTTTTTTCTACACAAGACCTCACTTTTTACTATTACTTAAATACAGAGATCTTTGCTGAATCTTATGTGAAATCAATGGCTGCATTTTCATTAAATTCAAATAACATGAAATGAGCAGAACTAGGAGAAGCAGGAACATCAATATTGTACAACGATCAACTATGAATAATAATTATTAGCAATGCAAAGATCCAAGACAACCCCAGAAGTCTCAGGTTGAAAAAAGCTATCCATGCCATACAAGGAACTGATGGTGTAACTGATGGAGTTTTTTCCTTCTTGAGTTTTTTCTTGAATTTTCAATATATGTCCTCTTTCACAACATAATGAATATGGAAATACATATTACATGATAGCAGATGTATATCATATTACAGAATATTGCCTGCCACCTCAGGGAGGTGGGGAGAAGAAAGAGGGAGAGAATTTGTACCACAAAATGTCAGGAAACGAATATTTCAAGTTGTTCTGTATGCTGTCAGGGAAAAAATACAATAAAAAAATTCAATGCCATACTCTTTGCCCTTAACAAGAATACTCTTAAGATCAGCACTTGTTTCAGAGAAACCTTAACTAATTCATAGCAGCTGAATCTGAAAGTCTAGGGACTTCACAGATTTCTCCTAAACATTGCTCTCTTTGTCTGGAATCTGGGGAGGTGATACCTTCAGAACTCAAGGATGCATGGAGATGTATCTCAAAGACTAGCAAACAACTACCTCTGAGTTGTCCCAATACCACCACAGTCCTACTTGCTGACTCCTTGTTCTCTTTTCAGTCCATCCATTTGTGTGAGCAGAATGTTAATCAGTTTGCCTATCAGCAAGAGCCAGCTACAATTCAAGCCCCATACTAGGCCCCCAGAATAGAAATACAATGAATGAAATAGTCCCTGCTCTGAAGGAACTTACATGGGAAAACATCATATATATATATATATAGAGAGAGAGAGAGAGAGAGAGAGAGAGAGAGAGAGTATATATTAAATAAATAAATAAAGGATAAAGAAAACATATACAAAGGAGTCTGGGAGAGAAGGCACCAGAAGTTGAGGGGATCAGGAAAGGGCTCTTCCAGAAGGTGATGACTAAAGAGGGAATGCAAATCAGTGCACTCCAAAACCATGGAGATGGGAGCTAGAATGTCATTTGTCAGAAGGCCATTATGGCTGCCTTGAAGAGTGGGGAAAGGAAATATTACCCAACTGAGTTTGGAAAGAAAGAGAAAGAAAGAGAAAGAAAGAAAAGGAACATTAAGAGCCAGTTACTATCTTCCAAGTACTATGCTAAATACTTTACAAATATCTCATATAATCCTTATAATAAGCCCTATGAGGTAGAGGTTAGGATTTTAAAAGGTAGTTTGGGACCAGGTTGTGAGAGGCTTTAAAAACTAAGCAGGATTTATCTTTTATCCTAGGGGCAACAGGAAACCAAAGGAGTTGACTGAGGAGGCAAGTCCTATGGACTATTTTACATTTAAGCAATATTATTTTGGCAACGGTGTGTAAAATGAACTGGAAGAGTGAGAGACTTGAAGCAGGGAGACCAGTTAGAAGGCAGCTACAGTATATCTAGGGAAAAGGTCATGATAGACTAAATTAAAAGAGTAACTGTGTGTAGGAAGAAGGGGTCAGATATGAAATGATGTGCAGAGGTATAAGAATTAGGCAAATCATTGTATATGGGGGCTGAAGGAGATGGAGGAGTTGAGGATAAAGTCAAAATCATGAACCTGAAGCACTGACAGAATGATGATGCCTTTTGTAGAAATAGAGACATTTAGAAGCAGGGATAATTTGAGGGAAAGAATGAATTATATTCGGATTTGTTGCTTTTTGTTGTTCATTTCAATCCTATCCAACTCTTTGTGACCCCCTTTGGGGTTTTCTTGGCAAAGATACTGGAGTAGTTTGCCATTACCTTCTCCAGCTCATTTATTACAAATGAGGAAACTGAGGCAAACAGGAAAGTGACTTGCCCAGGGCCATACCACTATTAAGTCTGAAGCTATATATTTTAACTTAAGAAGATGAATTTTCTTGACTTCAGGCCCAGTGCCATTTACTTGCCCTGAGATATTTCTAGGATTGCCATATTGAAACAGTAAGGGACTAGAAGTCCATATTTTGCCAATATGAGTACCATTGCCTCTCTCTAGATACCAGGATTAAATCTATATCCCTGAATATAGGTTAAGAAGCTACAGCACTAAATCAAAACAACCCTGAGGTATCACCTCACACCTAGCAGATTGGCTAATATGACAGCAAAGGAAGGTAATGAATGCTGGAGGGGATGTGGCAATGTAGGGACATTAATTCATTGCTGGTGGAGTTGTGAACTGGTCCAACCATTCTGGAGGGCAATTTGGAACTATGACCAAAGGGCGATAAAAGACTGTCTGCCCTTTGATCCAGCCATAGCACTGCTGGGTTTGTACCCCAAAGAGATAATAAGGAAAAAGACTTGTACAAGAATATTCATAGCTGTGCTCTTTGTGGTGGCCGAAAATTGGAAAATGAGAGGATGCCCTTCAATTGGAGAATGGCTGAACAAATTGTGGTACATGTTGGTGATGGAATGCTATTGTGCTAAAAGGAATAATGAACTGGAGGAATTCCATGTGAATTGGAACGACTTCCAGGAATTGATGCAGAGTGAGAGGAGCAGAACCAGGAGACATTGTACACAGAGACTGATACACTGTGGTACAATTGAATGTAAAGGACTTCTCCATTAGTGGCAATGCAGTAATCCTGAACAACTTGGAGGAATCTAAGAGAAAGAACACTATCCACATTCCGAGGGAAAACTGTGGGAGTAGAAACATGGAAGAAAAACAACTGCTTGAATACATGGGTCGAGGGGGATACAGTTGGGGATGTAGACTCTAAATGAATATCCTAGTATAAACACCAACAACATGGAAACAGGTTCTGATCAAGGATACATGTAAAACCCAGTGGAATTGCACATTGGCTGCGGGAAGGATGGGGGGGAAGGGGAGGGAGGGAAATAATCTGATTCTTGTAGCCAAAGAATAATGTTCTAAATTGACTAAATAAATTAATTCAAAAACTGTAAAAAAAAAAAAAAGAAGCGACAGCACTGATTTTCCCAAATAGCCGTATTTGCTCTTCTGACAGCTGAACTGAACTCCACTGTGCTAACATAAATGGAGTTTTGCTTTAACATTTTAAGTTATCAAACATCTGGTACAATAAGATATATCATATGCTAGTGAAAATGTCTCCATATTGGAATATCACTTTACTTTAATACTGTATCAATATTAATACCCAGCTTTTGTAATAATTAAATTGATGAATTCTCCTTCTGTTCATACTTCAACAATAAAGGATAAATTTTAATTTACTAAAGTCATTCTTAGGGCAGAGATATTTCTCCCTTGAAAGTTTTGAGTCAGCTTGGCACCCTGGCAAGCAAGATTTGTAAAATGCAGACACTGATTTGGAATGTGAAATATTAATGTTAAATACCTACAACTAACCTACAAACTGTTAGGTAAATAAAAAACAATTAGTTTTTTGCCTATGTATAAACAGAAGATAACTCATCAATTTATAAATTATTTTTACTTTATTTTTGTGGTACACATGCCTAGCCTATGTTTCATATGCATATATCCTTGAAAAGATGACATTTATATAGGATTATAAAGTTTGCTAAGTGCTTTGCATTAATTATCTTATTTGTATACATGGACACATTGAAATGAGAACTAAAAATCTTATTATGTATAAGTACTTCTTCAGTAGAACTTCAATCACTGGCTTTTTCAGTTGTAGCTTTTCACAGAAAAATTCAAAGTCTCCTTTATTTAGATTTTGGGAAATCATCTTGAAGATCTTCAGCAAAATTTTCTCTGAAAAAAAAAACAAGGAAAATTTTAAGGTTCCTTAATTTAACAAGGATCTTGCATTTTAAATAACTTCATATATTTATATGTGTATATCATATATATACACATATATATGTAACCAAGGAATATTTCTCTATTTTATTTTGTTAACATACATATCTCTGATGTTCACAACAATCCAAACAAAAACAAAACCATCAATTGATAGCTTCTCCCATCCTGTGACCCTGTTTAATTTCTCTTGGCAAGAAGATCATCATATAATTTTAGAATTAAAAGATACCTCAGAGACCATATAATAAAAGCCCCTCATTTTCTAGCTAAAGAACCTGAAAGAAAAAGAGGTTATATAGCTAGTCAAATTCACGTAGAGTTTATGCTGAGCCAGGATACTGATTCTCAAGTCTAGTGATTTCTCTACTGATGTTTACAACAGAACTGTTTTCTCTGTCCCAGGTGATCTCTGATTGGCTCACAGTAATCCTTAACAAATTTGAAAGTTATTCCTTTCTACTTGATTTTTCCAATTTCTTCATTTTGTTGAGTCACCTTTGATAAGTTAATCTTTAGCAAGAACTCGGTTTAAAAAACTTCTCTGAAGTGGATGGTGAATATAAATGCAATTTGTTTCAAGGACTTTTATTTTCTTTTATTTTTTCCCCAATGGGAGGCTGAGGAGAGTGAGAGGGGATAGAGATGGGATGGGGAGGGGGGAGGGAAGAAAAAATAAAAAGAAATGGAAGAGGGCCTTTGAGGAAACATTTTAAAATAAAGGGAAAGGAACAAAGGAAAAACTAGAAAGAAGCACAGACAAGCTGGACAGCTTTGAAAGCAACATATTGTGCTTCTTATATACCTAAAAAGAAAAGCAAACTGTACAAAATAAAGGTCTGCAGTTTATATATATAGTCCTCTTTTTTCTATTTCACTATGTATATGGAAATGCCCATTTTATTTGGTATACAGTAGGTTCAGAATAAAAATATTTTTTAAAAAAATAACTGTTTTATGAGTCTACAAAAACCTCTAATACTGGTTGGCAAATGTCATTTCTTTATTATCAGAGGAAGGTAACACTAGTCAGTACAATGCCTAGCTACTCTGACTTCTAAGTTGTTCTTGAAGGTGCAGCAAACTATATTAGGGATCAGAAGATAAAGAGTGCTTGTTCTGGCTACTTTGAATTTCCAATGTGTTTTGCTTGATTATTTGTGAATTAGAAATCCTTTGAGGTATTTTATATTTTCTACAGGGTACTAACCCTAAATTCATGTTGATTTCTATCGTAGATATGTGCATTATTACCTAGAAATCTTACACAAGATCTGAGAACCTTCTTAGCTACAAATTATGAAAGCTACTCACAAGCTAGATTCAATCTGTAAGCAAGCCATAGGCAGAGATTTTCCTATAGCAAATTCTGGTTTGGGCCACAATGAGCCTAAGAAATAGGACTTCTGGAGTCAACCCCAAAGATCGGGAGTTGGACTATGGGGTACATCTATAATCTGAAAGGATGGGACCAGATCTTGTTTGAGGATTTTTTAATGCCATAATTTTTTATGATTCTCAGGCCTCTTCAAGAGCTTTCATAGCTATGATTTCCACCAGAGTATTATTTCTGTAACAATTCTCCCTCTCCCCCATTCTCCTCCTTTCATGACTCAGTAAAGTTCCTTGTTCCACAGCAGTTATGCTTGTTGAAAACCTTTTTAGGAGACTTTACAACTCTGATCGGCACAATATTCAATCTTGACTCCAGCAAACTGATTAGAGAAACATTACTTCTCAGGAGAGAATGGTAGACTTAAGGGACAAAATGAGGCATACACTCACACATGGTCAGTCCATCGTGTTATTTTGCTTAATCATGCTGTTAGGTGATGAATTTGGATAAAAGGAAGACTCATGGTCATGAATTCAAATCCCTTCACTTAAACCCTTGTTCACCGCAGTTCCTCATCCACAAAATGAGCTGGAGAAGGAAATGGCAAACCTTTCCAGTAGCTTTGTTGCAAAGAAACCCCAAATAGGGACAGGAAGAGTCAGGCATGACTGAAACAACTAAACCTCTGGTCCAAAGGGGAGGAGTGTTGTGTATGTGTGTTGTGAGTGCGTATGAGTTGGGGTGATGTAAAAAAAGTCAACCAAATATATCTTTTTAAAAAGCTTTGTGTGAAAGGCAGTAAGGATAGAGAGTAGGCAGAGGGCATCAGACTCAACAGAATCTGTAACCAGAAGGATGTTACTTGTGGGTAGTGCTAGTCTATTTCATAGAATTGTTGGGCAAAAACAGCTCAGATCCTAATCCTTCTACTGCTCTGTGGGTCCAGCCTCCTACTTGTCCTGACGGGTACACAGGACTTACTACACTTTGTGGAAGTGGTTGAACTGAGCCTGACCACTGTGAGTGCAAGTGAACCCGAGAATGTGACAATGGGGTCCTTGAATGGAAGAGAATATTATTTAAAAAAATTAAAGGAAATTTTATTGATATTCTTTTTTTTACATGACTGTCACTTCCCGATGACTGATGTCCAACACAACTCCCAATAGAACTTTTCTTTGTAACAAAGTAGTAAAGGAAAAACCTCAACACACTGTCCATGTCTGAAAAGAAATGCCTAATTCCACAGCTGCGGTCTACCACTTCTCTGACAAGAGGCAAGGTGCTTGGGAAAGAATCGTTCTTACTTCCACTTTTGTACTCACGACAGATCTTATATTAGACCAGAATCAGTAGTATTTTGCTTTAAACCCAGAAAAGACAAGACAGGTATGCCTTTATTTTTGTTTACTTGTTTAGTTTTATAACCCTTACCTTCTGTCTTGGGTCTCTTCTGTTTAGGGCAGAAGGGCAAAGTCTAGGTAAATAGGGTTAAGTGACTTGCCCAGGACCACATAGCTGGGAGTGTCTGAAGCCAGATTTGAACCCAAGTCCTCTCAACTTCAGCCTGGCTTTCTATCCACTGTGCCACCAAGCTGCCCCTGTTTTTGTCACTTAGTCAAATAGGCAGCAAGCATTCATTAAGCATCCATTATGTGCCAGAAACTGTGCCAGGCACTGGAGATTACAAATAAAATAGTCCCTGCCTTCAAGGAATTTATATTCTGTTGAGATGAATATGTATATATGTTCACAGATAAGTATGCACAAAACATATACAAATCAATACATAATATTGGGGGAAAGGGAGATTCTAACAAATAAGAAAACCAGGAATGACCTCTCAAAAGAGGTGCCACATCTAACAATAGTTACCTTTGTTATTTACAAATACTATATCCATTCATTTAATTAATTAATAAGTATTGCATAAGTGTAACTTGGCACTGGACTAGGCACTAAGGATGCAAAAAGAAAGAGTCCAAAGGCAGTCAATGGATAGAGAGCCAGGCCTGGAGATGAGAGGTCCTGGGTTCAAATCTGACTTCAGAACTATCCCTAGCTGTGTGACACTGGGCAAGACCCGTCACCCCAACTGTATAGCCCTTACCACTCTTCTGCCTTGTAACCGGTACTTAGAATTGATTCTAAGATAGAAGGTAAGGATTTTCTAAAAATAAAAATAATTTTAAGTAGAAATAGTCCTCACCCTCAAGTAGTTTATACTGTACAGTGGTGGAGGGGTTGGAAGAGCACCATATACACAGATAAAATACGGATACTATATGTGCAAAGTCATTTGATTATCTTACAAAGTACTCTGGTATCACCTACCATCTCGGTCATCCGCCTTCTCTAGATAATGTCCAATAACATTTAAATCTTTCCCTCTACAGACTTCAGGTGGAGGTCTAATCAAAGGGTTCCCATCAAAATTTATTTCCTTCAGTGAAGGGAGGCTACTGAGATTAGTAGGCAATGTTGTCAGACGATTTTCTGGTGGGGAAACATTAGTTAGTCAAATTGTACCTGCAATGAAAGAAACTTACGGAGACATTCAGTGAAAAGTTATTAAGTGTACGGCTTAAGATAATCTATGCCCTGTGGTCACGTCACCAGCCCCTTTACAACTCATTGGTCTTTTTTCATTTCTTAAGTGTGTCAGTTGCCAAAAGGGCAAAGGAAAGCTCTACCTAAGGAACGCCATATTTCTATGGCTCCCTTTTTTTTCCTAGGAAAAAAAATGCATTTATTAAGTACCTACTATATACAAGGCACTGAGCTAGCTGCAGAGGATACATAAAAGAAGCCATCTCTGCTCTCAAAGAGTTGTACATTCTCCTGAAGTATATGAACAGATGCAGAGATAAGTGTATTACAGTTTCAGGAGTGATGAGGGCAAAGGAGAGATGTAGAGTACATTAGAAAAATTGAAGGAGGGAGATTTGCGCTATGCCTTGAAGAAAGAGAAACACCTGAAAAGTGGAGAGGAGGGGAGATAATAATAATAAAAACAACAGCTAAAACTTTATATAGCACTTTAGGCAGTTAGTTAGTGTAGTGGACTAGAATCAGGAAGACGTCTTCCTGAGTTTAAATCTAGCTTCAGACACTTACTGTGTGTCCCTAGGCAAGTCACTTAACTGGATTTGTCTTAGTTTTCTCATCTATAAAAAAAGCTGGAGAAGATAATGCCAAAGTACCCCAGTATCTTTGCCAAGAAAACAGCAAATAGGGTCATGAAAAGTTAGACATGACTGAAATGATTGAACAACAACACGTTAAGATCTTAAAGTGCTTTAATATACACATTATTCTCATCTGATCCTCACAACAATCTTTCAAGGGAGGGATTTCTATTTACCCCAGATAGATGATAACTGCCCCTTCCCCTTCAAGAGATTCAGGAAGGCTGAAATGATGTGTCCTAGGGCTTACAAGTAGGAAATGGCTGTGACAGAATTTAAGTCAGATCCTCTGAGAAGTATGTGAAGACTTAAAAGTTTGGGTGGCCAGACTCTGTAGAGTGGAATTACAAAATCAAGAGAGAATAACCATATATCCCAAATACATGATTCATTGCTGTTTGGTTGCTTAATGAACATTTCATGGAATCACACATTTTTAGATAAAGAAGCCTCTAACAGCACATTATTCCAACTCACTAGTGAGAGGCGTCCCCAACCATCATCACTCAGTCTCTGCTTGAATGCTTGTAGGGCAAGGACCCCTCCTCTTTCTGGAGGCAGCCTATTCCACTTTTGAATAGCTCCAATAGTTATACTTTTTTCCTGACATTCAGCCTAACTTTGCCCTTCTGCAACTTTCACTCACTGCTCCTGGTTCTGCTCAAGGGAGCCAAAGACAACAAGGGTCATCTTTGGTTCATATCCAAGCCCTTAAAGTCTTCTCTGGACTAAATATCTCCATTTCCATCAAATGATTTTTATATGAGAAGGGCTCAAGGCACACACAGTGGCCATTCTAGTTGCCCTCTGGACATTCTACATTCTAGTTGCATTCTGGGCATTCATTCCTAAATGATGACACTCAGAATTTAACCCAATATTCCAGAAGACTGAGTAGAGAAACACTATTAGACTTGCCTTCCTGTAAAGTGTATTATCACTTGTGCACTCTATGATTGCTACCATTACACATTGATAATTCATATGGAAATTGTAATCTCCTTAAGACTCTCTTTTTTTTTTCAGCCGGACAAACTTGGCCTCCCTCAATTTGTTCTTGTGAAGTTGATTTTTTGAACCCAAGCATAAGATTTTACATTGATCCTATTGAATTTCCTTTTATAAAACTCAGTCCCATGTTCTAATCTGGCAAGATCCTTTTTTTCTGGGTTATACATGTATGATCGCACACAGCATATTTCCATATCATTCCCTGTTGTAAGAGAATACTCATAAAACCAAAGCCCCAAATAAAATAGTGAAAAATGTATCTGTGTTCCCACTCCATCTTTGTCCTAAGTCCCTCAGAATTGTACTGCTGAGAGTAGCTAAATCTAGCACAGTTGATCATTCCACAATATTGCTGTTGCTGTGTACACTGTTTTCCTGGTTCTGCTTATTTTGTTCTGAATCCGTTCACGTAGGTCTTTCCAGCTCTTTCTGAAATCATCCTGTTCCTCATTTCTTATAGTACAATGGTATTCCATCACTAACATCTGCCACAATTTGTTCAGCCATTCCCTCATGGCTGGATATACCCTCAGTTTCCAATTGTTTGCCACCACAAAAAGTATTTTTGCACAAATCCTTTCCCCTTTGGCAAGATCATTTTGTATCCCTATTCTTGTCATCCAGTGAGTAACTCTCTTTCCCAGCTTTGTATCATCTGCCATCTGTACTTCTGGCCAAGTCAGGATAAAAAGGTTACAACCACAGCATAAGGACAAACACTGATTCTTGGACACACGGCAAGTCGAAATGGAACCACTGATGACCACTTCTTTGAGTCTAACCATTCAACCAGTTTAGAATCCATGCCTGACTCCCATCGTTCATCTTTTCCACAAGTTCAGCATGCTATACTTTGTCGTACATTTAGCTCAGATACAGGGACATTGTATCTGCAGCCGACTCCTGTTTGGTAACATTCTCTCAAAGAAGGAATCAAGTTAGTCTGGCATGGGTAGGAAGAGACTTGTGCTGGCTTTTCATCATCCCTGCTCCCTCCCCTAGATGTTTACTAATTATCACTTGAATAATTGGGACAGCTAGATGATAGTGCAGGGGTCCCCAAACTACAGCCCGTGGGCCACATTTGGCTCCTTGAGGCCATTTATCTGGCCCCCACCACACTTCCGGAAGGGGCATCTCTTTCATTGGTGGTCAGTGAGAGGAGCACTGGATGTGGGGGGGCTGCAAAGCAAGGCGTGGCTAACATTCAATAGTACAGTGACATAATCCTTTATGTGGCACCATGTTCTGAGAGTAACTGAATTAGAACGAGGCGCCACACAAAGGCTGCACAATGGAAGACATCAGTGGCAATTTGGGGGAGGGGATTCCTCAGCACTGTGTATACTGCTGCCCAGTATAGTGGTAGCAGTGATACAAGATGAAAGGTTTGAAAAAACTGAGAGGTGCAAACCTCAGAATGAGTGACTGACAGGATCATGTGACTAAGGGTCACATGGGAGCCTGAGGCAAGGAATCTGGGAAAGATTCTATGCCCAACTGTCTTCTCTCCCAGAAGGACCTGAGTTTGAGGCTTGAAAAGGTTTTCTCCTGAGACCAAGAGAAGAAAAGAAATCTTTTGGATCTGGCTGCTGGCAGCAACAGTAAAGAAGATCTCTGGACCTGTTTGGACACCAACCAACTGAAGATCCTGGCCCATTTGATTGGACTCCTGGTATGAGACTTGGATATTGATTGGGAAGTTAATGCTTAACTTAATAAAATAGTTTAGATAGTTTATAGAGATTAGTTTTTAAGATATTTAGTATAGTTTACTGCTAAAACCCATGTTCCTTCCTACCCTTCCCAACCAATAAATCTGAATTTACTTATACATTCCCTCTTATTCTTTCCTCACCCCAAATCCCAGCATAACAGTGCTGGGTGATGGGTCTGTGCAAGGTGTGACAGGCCCATCACAGCCAGCACCGCAGCCTCCACTATCCCAGACAGCGGTATACAGATTGGCTCATAGTTTGTTTGTTTTTTAATAGTCCAGTCCTGCAACTGTCTGAGGGACAGTGAACTTCCCCCCTTCCCCCCCCATGTAAAAGGTTTGGGGACCCCTGATATAGTGGGTAGAAAAGCAGGAAGACTGTGAGCTCATATCTGACCTCTAATACTGACTAGCTGTGTGATCTTGGTAAGTCAACTGAATGAATCTGTGTGCCTCAGGTTCCTCTTCTATAAAATGGGTGTTAATAATAGCGCCTTCTTCCCAGGATTGTTGTGAAAATCAAATGAGATATCATAATTGTAAAGCATTTAGTACAGTGTCTGATACCTGATAAGTGCCATATAAATGTTCAAATAGAAAACCCAAACCAAAAAGAGATGCACCATGTATTCTACAATTTGTCCAGGAATCAGTCCAGTTCCTTTACTGACAGTTTACAGACTCTAATCTTTCCTTTTTTAGAAAATTAGGCCATTTGCCCTTCTCTTGGCCGCTACTTTGTGTTAAACAGTATGCCAAGCACAGGGGAAACCAAAGAAATAAACACTGTTTTCTCCCCTCAAGAAGTTTACATCCTACTCGGGAAATGAAGTCATTCCCAAAGCTCACAGAAACATTACTTTTGTGCTTGAGATTTGAACTGCAATGATTCAATAATCACTTATTAAAAGCTACTGGATGCAGCTCAAGGAAGTCTTGCAATCATGCAGCCTGGGAACATTATAAAATCATGCTGAAGAACTTTGAAATCCCCTCATCACACCATCAGCTGTTATTGGCTTTTCACTTCTTTCTTTGAAATCCTTTACAAAACCCGGATCTTATCTGCACGGTTGACATCCAAGCTCTGGATCCCTCAATCCTTTCCCAAGATTCCTCCCCTGCAATGGCCATTCTCACTTCTTGATTCTGAATTGAACCAGTTCAACTCTACATTGTTTTTCTCCCTTTCTGTCTTTAAGTCCCCTGATTATTTCTGGCCAAGCCTCAGTCTTAAATCACTCCCACCATTTGTCACCTTTACTCATGTACACACACACACACACACACACACACACACACACACACACACACACACACACACACACATATATTTTTATATATATACACCTGACACCCAGCTCTCACTTGTGGCTCCCAGTAGCTGCTAGCATGCACCCTGAGCAACGGCCACACCCTGGGCAACGACTTTGACAGGCCAGCTAAGCTTTGTGAGGGTAGCCATCAAGTCATCGACCCCTGGTGAACCAGGGCTTTGCTCACCCAGCATGTGAAGACTGCTTCGGTGGAATAGGCGGAAGAAACCAATAAGAAGGTTCAACGGCTGAGAGGGCGACGCAGCAAAGCACTGTGGAGTGCTCAGGGCATGTTGGAACACAAAGGACAACACGGCCATCCAATGCAGCTGAGGAAGTCTCCAGGTGTAACAACTTTTCGTGCCACTGGACCCAGGCTTCCAACGCCGAGAGAGTGGGACTGTCTCTGTGAATCGGCTTTTCCACTTAAATCTCCCTCACGCACAAGTGTCTTTGTGCGCACGCACAAAGACAATTGTCATTCTCAGTTACTGAGAGAATACTACTCTATACACATACGTATATAGCTGAACAAAGGTGGAGGAAATTACACAACTATTCTGACCACCATAAATTTGTAACATGACCTCACTTGGGTCCTCACTACTGCTTGACAAACCTACCAAGCTCACTCTCCTGCTTTCTACAACAGCTCTTCCAAACCTCCTCCCCTCCTGCCTTGATGAATGCAGTAGCCACTGCCTCCCTCAAGGGTCTCCCCACTCCAGTCCATCCTCCATGTGGCCACTACAGTGATCCCAAAAGCTCAGGTCTGGTCATATCCCCCCTCCTCTCCCATCCTCTGACTTAATAAACTCTGGTGGCTCCCTATTGCCTCCAGCATCTGTTTGACATTTCAAGTCTTTCATTACACCCTCCTCCTACAGTTCTTGTCTTCTCACACCTGACTCCCTGTCCCATATTCTTCAATTCCGTGACCCTGGTCCCTTGTTTTCTATAAACAAGACACTCCATCTCTAGGCTCTGGACATTTTCACTGTCTCCAATGTCTGGAATATTCTCCCTCTTCTTCTTTAATTACTGACCTCTCTGATTTCCTTTAAATCCCAACTAAAATCTCACCTTCTACAGAAAACCTCTCCCCAGCCCCTCTTAATTCCAGTGCCTTCCCTCTATTAATTATTTCTCATTTATCCTGAATATAAATTGCTTTATACCTATATGTGTATAAATATATATTTCTTTGCTTGCTGTCTCATCCATTAGATCACCAGCTCCTTGAAGGTAGAGAGTATTAAATGATTGATTGATCATGTAATCCAACCTCTACTAGGTCCTCACTGCAGAAGGGCAATCCTTTTACTCCTCTTGAATTGAATCTTTATCTCACCCCCAACAGAAGTATTCCAGCTTTCCTCTTTTTTATCCCAAGCCTTCAGCCCTTCTCCTTCCCCTTCTCTCAGTCGAGGACCTTGCCTCTTTACTAAGAATACTGTGAGCTGCTTCTTTTCTCTTCTATTTTCTTCATCTCAAAATCTCTTGACCTCACCTCCCATTCTCTCCTCCTTTCCTGTAGTATCTGACAAGCAGAGGGCTCTTCTTGCCTTGGATGTGTGATCCCATCCCCTCCTGTTCATCGCAACAGATTATACATCCTCAATCATCCCCTCTGGAATCTTCCATATCTCCCTCTCTCTGGTGCCTTCCCCCATTGTCTTCAAGCACACTCACAGTCTTATTAACAACAACAGCAATAATAATAAAAACAAATTGACCTTACTCTCTCCTCAAACTATTGTCTGCTTATTTTCTCAACTAAACTCCAGGAAAAAAAAATTGCTACACAGTACTTTGACTTACTGTCTTCTCATTCTCTTTTCATTCACTTCTTAACCCTTTAAAAATGGCTCTAGACTTCATCCCTCAATGGTTACTACTTCTAAAGTTTCCAATTGCTAAATCTGAAGGTTGAAATTTCAGTTTTTCTTCTTGATCTATCTTCTTCTTTGGTTACATACTCTTGATCGCCCTCTCTTTCTGGGTGCTTTCTTTTGTCTAGGTTTCCAAGATACTACTACCCTCTCCTGGTTCTATGTATACATAGCAGAGCATTCTTCCTCCATCTCCTTTGCTAGCCCTTAATCTCTACCAGCTCATCTAAATGGGTGTTCGTGACTCTGTCCTAGGCCCTCTCCTCCCCCTAACACACTCTCTTGGTAACCTCATCCGCTTCAATAGGTTTACTTGTAATCTCTACATTTTTTTTTATAGCAGGCCTGGCACAGATTTATCAATGCATTTATGCCTGTCTGCCTAACTAGTTATCTGTCAGATGTCTAAAGTTCCAGGTTTCTCCCTTGAGTTTCAGTCCGGTAAGACCATTTCAAATTGGATGTCCCAGAAACATCTCAAATCCTCCCCTCCCAGCAAAAATCCTCTTTTCCCAAATTCCCCTGTTCTTGTCAAAGATACCACCATTCTTCCAGGCTCTCAGTTTGACATGCCAACAAGCGTTTATTAAGAGCTTATAGTATAGGTACTGTTCTCAATGCCTCACTCTCCTATAACCCTCACAGACCAGATCCTGCTCTTTTTTCCTTCATCCAGCCTTCTCACTACTCAGTCACCCCTTCGTTCAGGGCACTCACTTCTCATCTAGATTATTGAACTACCTCCTAACTTGTCTCCCTGCTTTAAGAGTCTGCCTACACGTGGCCATCCTACACACTGCTCCCAAAATAACGTTCCTTCAACACAAAGAACCTTCCCAAATGAGATGTGGTTCAGTGGAAATCATTTTTGCTGAATCTCATGTTATAAATTGATTTTCTCTTTAAAAACATTTTGGTGCTTCGTGCTTTTTCTGATAATAGTATTTTAATTAATAGTATTGCATACTTCCAGTTATAATGTCTTTAAAGGCTGCTTATTCATTTTTCAAGGGGATGCTTGGATGAATGTGAGACAGGGCAGCTGTCATTCAAAGAGTAAATGTTTAGATCTTGGGGTAGGCAAGAGAAAGCAAAAAGGGAAATAAACATCACATATATGTTCACATGTATGTGTGTGTAATGTGCATCATGCAATTGATGTAAACATATATAAGTATCAGCAAAAAGGGAAATAAGCATCACATGTATGTATGCATGTATGTGTGTAATGTACATACATGCAATTGATATAAACATATATAAGTATTTTCCAGTGGATGTCTACTCATGTATATTTGCATACGTGTGTAAAGGCTCGCCTTATTTAATCATGCTTTGCTTTATTGTGCACTTCACAGAAATTACATTTTTTACAAATTGAAAAGTCTGACATTAGACTTCCCTCAAGCAAGTCTGGCAGCACCATTTTCCCCAAAACATGTGCTCACATCCTGTTTTCTGTGTCACATTTTGGTCATTCTTGTCATATTTCAAATGTTTTCTTTGTATCGATTACGATGATCTCTGATCGCTGTATCTTTGATGTTTGACTGTAATTGTTTGGGGGCATTATGAACTGCACCCACAGAAGATGGCAAACTTAACTGATAAATGTTGTGTGTTCTGACTGATCTACCAACTGGTAGTTCCCTGTCTCTCTCCTGCTCTTTGGGCTACCCTATTCTCTGAGATACAACAGTATTGAAATTAATCCAATTAATAATCCTACTCTGGCCTCTAAAAGTATTCAAGTGAATGGCAGAGTCAATAGATGTGTCTTCATTGTTGTTTTATTTTAAGAAATTGCCACAAGCCACCCCAACCTCAGCAACCACCACCCTGATTGGTCAGTAGCCATCAACATTGGGACACGACCTTCGCCAGGAAAGACATTACGACTCCGTGAAGGCTCAGATGATGCTTAGCATGTTAAGGCAATAAGGTATTTATAGATTAAGATTTGTACATTTTTAGACATAAAACTAATGCACACCTAACAGATTACAGTAGAATATAAACCTAATTATTATATGGAGTGGGAAACCAAAAAACTTCTGTGACATGCTTTATCAAAATATTTGTTTTATTGTGGTGTTCTGGAATCAAATCCAGCATATCTCTGAGGTCTGCCTCTATGTGCACACGCATCTACTTTCTCCAGCTCCTTTTGCAAAAGATCACTTTTTACATATAAAAATATACCTGCATATATTCATTCATTTCTCCAGCTAAGGTACATATATATTTCCAGGCCAGAAACTAGGTCATCTTTGTATCCCTTAAACACATCCATTGATTTCACATTTTTCTTAAGAATTTAGAGCTGAAAGAGTTCTTAGTGGTTATCTAGTGCCATCTTAATTTTACATCTGAAGAAACTAGACTAGAATGATAAAGGTCTGTTAAAGTTCACCCAGGCAGTTAAAGAACCAAAACCAAGGTTGTACCCCTGGTCCTCTGACTCGGAGCCCAAGGTTCTTGCCATTCTGAGACATTCTTTTTTTTTTTTGAGTGGACCATTTTAATCAGTTTTATTGATTCATGCTTTCAGTTCTTATTCAGTTAAAAACAAGGCACATTAAATACATCCTCTTATTGCTCTATAAATGCATGCAGCTCATTCTGTATATCAAAAGTAATAAATAATGGCAATAAAACACCAAGACAGTTATAAAAATGACAACCCAGCCTCAAACACAGTATTTGAGACATTCTTTAACACAGTATGGGAACCTGCTGATTTGACTTGTGCATTTCTCTTCTGTCACATGCCCTTGTTCTTGGCTACTCTGTCAGATGCTTCCAAAAGAAGGACATACCTACCATACTTAACTTTCTTTTTCATTTTCCTAAAGACATAAAGAGTCAATACTCACCACTCATGTCCAGTTGCTGGAGCTTGTTTAAAGATCCAAAAGATGGCGGAAGAATATGAATCAGGTTGTTACTGGCATTGAAAGTGGCCAACCTTTTTAATTCTCCTATATTCTTTGGAATTTCTTTTATATTGTTATGTGAAATATCAAGGATTTTGAGATGAATCAAATTAGTCAGCTCCTCTGAAACTTGGTTTAACTGTAACAAAAAGTTCAATAAAAAGTTCATAAGTAGTTACATCTTAGAAGTCATTCTTGCTATTATTTGCCCCCCAAAAATGGTAAGAGAGTAGCAAAAGGATTTTTTTTCAAAGCAATTATGGTGGGCAAATGGACTCAAACTATTATAAGTCAATCTATTATAAGAACTTCATATCAAACACAGCAGAGGTAATAAAACAATAGAGAAAGAGGAAAGAAATTGTAATATAATGGATGTTAAGCTATTTGGATATCTGTATGGAAAATAATTAGCTTTGATCCATCCCTCAGCCCATATAAAACCTGCAGTAATTTGTGGGTGATCAAAAAAGCTAATATAAACAAAGTTAACAAAACATACAAGATAAAAACAAAAACAGAAGAAAACATCATAACACATATATACTAGTTTTAGGATGGCAGTGATCTTCTTGAGTATTAAGTCAAAAGTGATGGATCTAATCAGACACAAGATGGATATATTCAAATGTGAAAGCAAAAAATAAATTTGTTACTCAACAAAATGTAATGTATCAAAATGAAAGCAAGAAAATGGAAAAAATATAGGAAGACCTAAAAGCTCTAGGAACACCCTGTATATGGGATAGATTTAAATGGCAAAAGATGTAAATAAAAATATTTTAGGAAATGATATAAATAAATAATATCAGTGCTGATTTTAAAGTGGATAAGTGGTCTAAACAGATAATTTGTGTATGTCTACCAAAAATGTATGTCCTTAACCAAGCAGTGAAAAATATAAATTAAAGAAATTTTAAGATATCATTAAGATATCATTATATTACTCATGAAATTAACAACCATAAATTAAAATTACTAAAAATTATATTGTGGGGATATAGAGAAGCAAGTGCATTTTTATATTGCTGGGAAACTATATGTTTTCATTAAAAGAAAGGAAGCTTATTTCAACCTATAAGTCAAGAAATATGAATTCAATTCTATGGAAATTCTTAAGAAACATTGTGGCATAGAGTTATATGTGATGAACTTATATGTGGTCAGAAGAGTTTAAATAATCCCTTCCATCCTCACCCCCAATATATGTATATTTATTTATTAGTTGTGCTCTGGTATTTAATTTCTCTGAGCCTCATTTTCTTCATCTTAAAAATGGAGCTAAAATAACATGTGTAACAGCTACATCACAATGCATTTGTAAGGAACGGATGAGAAAATGTATAAAGTAAATACATATCAGTAAAAACCATTAGAACAAATTATTAAAAGGATGGTATTAAGGACAGGGGTGATTTCTAAAAGCTCACATGGGTTCATTAAAAATAAATCATGACAAATTAACCTCTTTAAAAAATAGGATAGGTAAACTGTTATAGGAATGCTGGGTAGCTGATAATTATAACAATGATGGTGATGATAGCTGGCAGGTTTTATATATTATTTTAAAGTTTAGAATGTACTTGGCATACATTTTTTAAAATTTGAGCTTTGTGACAGGAATGACTAGCAACACCTCCCTCATTTTACAGATGAAGAAATCTGGATTTTAGCAAGGCATCTTGATACTTTATAATATCCTTGAGGACAAGATGAAAAGATGAATACTAAATGCTAGTACAGATATGTTCAAAACTGGTTAATTTGGGGTGGGAGAGATCTTCTTGATTACTGAATTAAAAAAAACTTGATCTAATCAGACATAAGATGGATGTGTTCAAACATGAAAACAAAAAAAATTTCTTTACCGAACAAATGTATTATATTAAATATCAGAAAGAAAGCAACAATGTGGAGGAAATATGGGGTTTTACTTAATGAATATTTTATTATTGAATCATGTTTATTATTATAATTTGTTATTTTAACAATATTAAATAATAGGTCCAAGTCAATATGAAGGCAAGTCTTCAGTTTGGGGCAACATGACTCTGTTTGACCCAGTGCTGTTTCTTTCAATGATCTGAAAGAAGGCAGAATTGGTAGGCTTATCAAGTATTCTCTAAAGACATGTAGCTAGCTGAGAGGGATAAATAAAATATTAGAAGACAGAATAAGGATCCCAAAATGTCTTTGACAGATTGGAATGGTGGACTGATTTAACAAGATGAAATAAAACTAGCAATAAGTGAAAAGTAAGGCTCCCTCCTGCATTAAAATAAATCCATTGCATGCATACACAGAAGTGAGGAGATTTAGTTAAAAAAATGGCTCAAATGGAAAAGAATTAGGGGTCTCATAGCAGGTTCAACAGTCTCATCATGTGATAGAGTAAACAAAAAAGTTATGTGGTCTCTCCGTTGGGTGCAAGAAAAGAAGTCTACTACCACAAGAGAAAGATGGTACCAGTTCTCACATTGCTTTGGTCAGATCTTTTATGGAACATCCTGCTGGGTTTGGGGAGCCAAATTGAATTTGGATAAATGGTAGGTGACAAATGGATAAGAGGGAAAGCCAAAGAAGTATCCACTGAAAGGGGAGGACCTGGAAAAGAGGAATCTTAGGTGGAGACAGAGAATCCTCTGATATCTGAAGAACTGTCATGTGGAAAGATTAGACTTGTTCTGTTTGGAGGTTTACAGGGAGGTAAATTTATGTCTAACAGCCAGAGTTGTACAAAAATGGAAAAGGAATGCCTCAAGGTTTAGAGAGTGAGGGTGCCTTCCTGGAGGCATTCAAACAGAGGTTCCTTGGCAAGGATGCTCTAGAAGGTAGCTGTGCTATGGGCTGCACTCTAAGACTTCTGAAATGCCTTCCAATTGGAAGATTCTATGGTTATGTGATTTTAGGGAGAATTTTCACAAATGACTATTTTTCTTAAACATTTACCTTCTGTTTTAGAATCAATACTGTGTACTGGTTCGGAGGCAGAAGAGTGGTAAGGGCTAGGCAATGGGGTCAAGTGACTTGCCCAGGGTCACACAGCTAGGAAGGGTCTGAGGTCAGATTTGAACCTAGGACCTCCAGTCTCTAAGCCTTGCTCAGTGGAGCCCGCAAATGACTTTTTAATGTTTACATAAAAGGGATATTTTAATGTTTATGTAAAAAGGATGAGGGATAAGGTATTTTAACTGGTGCCAGCTATCCCCCCCCCATAAAGCTCCCTTGTTAAAAGCTGTATTTTGAACCTTTAAGTGGAATAGCAAGTTGGTTTAGTTTAAAGAAGTAAAATATTTAGAGCTTCCTACTGAAAAGACAAGCTCAAATATTTTTTTCTCTTGAGGAGGGAGAAAAAAATAATTCTCTTCTTACCTTCCATCCATTCTTTTGGCATAATTTCAACTCTGTCAGGGTGGAAAGCTGACACAATTCATTTGGAAAACTCTCAAATCTGTTGCTTGAGATGTCCAACTTTTGGATCACTTGTAGATTACTGATTTCAGAAGGGATAAATTGTACTTGATTTTCAGAAATATCGAGTATCTGTAGGTTTCCTAAAGTGCACAGTTCTTGGGGGAAAATTTCAAATTTATTGTCACTTAAAAGAAGCACCTGGAGAGATGTCATATTGGAGATGGATGATGGAATGTGATGTATTTTGTTCTTACTAAGATTTAAGAAATTAAGGTTTTTAAGTTTACATATGTGGTGAGAAAAGTAGGCGAAATCATTTTGATTTAATTCTAAGTGAATCAACTGTTTACTGTATGAAAGATCAACAGGTATTTCTGAAAGCTCATTTCCATTAAGGTTCAAATATTCAAGAAAACTCAGAGCACAAAGGCCTACTGGGAAAGAATATATTTTATTAAAGCTCAAGTCCACTTTCCTCATCTGCGAGCAGTTTTTGAGTTCAACTGGAACTTCTTTGATTATGTTTCCAGAAAAGTTTAGCACCCTGATATATTTCAAATGAGAGATGTCTTCACTTAGGACTGTCATTTTATTTCGATTGATATGGAGTTCTCTCAGGTTTTTGAGTCTGTAAATGTTGTTGGGAATTTTTTCTAAGAAATTGTCATTAAGGCTAAGATATTCTAGTTGAGCACAGGAGTAAATTTCTTTACCTAGATTTTTCAATAAATTGTTGTCAAGTAAGAGGGCTTTCAGATCTTTGAAGTTCTCAATGTTATGAGAAAGAATGTCCAGTTTATTATGAACCAAATCGAGCTTTCTTAGTTTTATCAGCCGAAAGATTTGCACAGGTAAAAATGTCAGTTGATTGTGGTCTAGGAAAAGTTCTTCCAAATTCTTAAGCTGTTTAATTTCTTTCGGCAAACTGCTTATGAAGTTTTTTGAGATTCTTAGCTTAACTAGCTTTGAAAGGTAGCAAAGGATATTGGGAAATATTGAAAACTGATTTGAGCTGAGATTCAGAATCTTTAAATTTTTCATATTGGCTGTCGTTTGTGGCAGGACTTGTAGGTAATTTCCAGACAAGCTTAAAAGTTCCAGCATTGTAAGCCTTTCTAGTATAGCAGGAAATTCCCAAAAATTATTATAATCCAAGAAAAGTTGTCTCAGTTTGACAAGCTGTGATAGTTGTGCTGGGAGGGAGGCCAGTTGGTTGTGACTGACACTTAACACACTTAGATTACAAAGCATATTAATTTCAGGTGGTAGGGCTATTAATTCATTTTCTTTCATGGACAGTATTTCAAGACCCACCATGTCTGGCTCTACTTCAAACGTTTTTATTTTGTTTTTATCTAAATAGAGATATTTTACTTCCTGCGTTTTAAAAAGGCTTTGGGGGAAATCCTGCAAATTCTTAGAATTCATCTTAACTTGGAATTCTTCGTTGCCAGTGTAACTCTCATATCGTAGGATTCTTTTATTAGAGTCTATAGAAGTTTGTGGAGTAAGCAGCATCATTAATTCTTCTTCATCCTCTTCCTCTTCCTCTTCCTCTTCTTCTCCCTCATCTTCTTCATGTTCTCCCTCATCTTCTTCATCCTCACCCTCATCTTCTTCATCCTCACCCTCACCCTCATCTTCTTCTTCGTCACCAAAGTCAGCAAACCAGCCATACCATGCTGCCTCCTCTGGTGGGTAGTAGTACTCAGGCATTTCTCCTGACTGACCAAATGGAAATTGATCAGCTACTGCTCCTGGCATATTGCCAGTGTCTTCATAGTTAGTATATCCTCCAAACTGGTCAAAGGTATCTTCTTCTTCTTCATCAGAAAAAGAAAGTCTACGAGCTACATTATCAAAGTAATTTATCTGTGAGGTGGTGTTCTGGTGAGCATAATTTTCAGGGTTTTCCTCAGTACTTCTTCCTAGATCACTAGCATTTTCAACAGAGAAATATGCTGTTTCTGGATTTTCTGGGTTTTCAGGTGGGACATTTGAATAGGACATTTTTTAATCCTTTCTAATTGTTCCTTGTGATTGCTTTTATTTCTTCAGCAGCATCCTTTCTCCAAACCTGCTATTTGTGGGGGGATTTTCTGCCAATGCAAGATGGTAATTTGATTTTAATGAGCATTTTTTTACCTCTTTCTTCTTTAGCATAAGTTAAAAGAGTTGAAATTTTATGACAAGAGGGGACTATGTGGTGAACATTTCAAGATTATAAACAAAATTTATTCTCTCAACTTGACTATCAGTAAGATTCATTCTTTGATGAATTTAGAGAACACTCTTCAGTGGAATCTTAGATGAATATTTCAAAGAATGTTAAAGCTATCTTTAAAAAAAGGTGCCTTTTATAGTCTATGTTGCCCACATACCTATGACAGTTCATCTTTCCCTTTAGTGAATCTTTCCCTTTAGTGACAGGCTAATCTATCTGACTCTAATTCCTCATGTAAATGGAAGCTTATTTGACATCTATGAGATCTTCTAGCTCAGAACTGTATAATTCTGTCATTATATACACACACACACACATATAAAAACCCCACACATTTGCACCTATCCATTCATACCTAAAGGGATTGAGGGAGAGGCATGTGGCATAATGGATAACAAACTGGCCTTAGTAGCAGGAAAACAGGGTTAAAGTCATGCTTGGGACTTACACTGGCCTAGGACTCTGGGCAAGAGACTTAATTTCTCAGTGCCTCCAAATAACTCTCTAAGAAGAAAAATGGCAACATAGGTGCTACCGTGCAGGATGCTCCTGGGTAACGGGAGAGCCCTCTAGCTCAATGAAATTGCCAGTTTGATCCAAAGACATATAACCATGCACACATGCCAGTCATGCAGTGAGAATGAGGGATGACGAGTGGACAGAAAGAGGGCTCCACTAATGAGAAAAGCCTGTGTCATGATCCTCAGTGGCAAACTCAAAGGAGGACATGTGTGAGGAAGAGCCCCACAGGATCTGCAGGCATAGATGGAGTCGATATTCAGTGTGGAATCACAGATCTGGCTATTATGTTAGCCTACGATTATAGAAGAAGGAGGCCATTCCCCTAAGACAATAATATTATTGTCCCTGAACCTCCAACCACTCATAATATTTCCCTCTTCCCTGGACCATACACAGTATGGTCTTTATTATATTATTATAATATGTTTTATAGAATAAAAATATTATCTATCATGCATTGTCTTGGTCAATAGTCAATAAGCATTTATTAAGAACCTACAATGTGGTAGGCACTGTGCTAAGCATTGAGGATACAAATATAAATAAAAAACAGACAGTTCCTGCCCTCAAGGAGCTTATAATCTAATTGTTATTGTTAATTCTATATGTGTTCATCAAGGACATGTATAACTAAAAAAAAAAAAGAGCCTATGCTGGTCATGTAGCAAAATATGGGATAACAGATGGATGGCCAATAGCCCTAGCATGGCATTGGTATTTTCAAAAAGACATGCTGAGGAGAGAATCTGAATGATGGCATTTATTTGGCTTGGTCCCAAAAGGCTTTAAAACTAGGATCCATTGGGGGAATGTACAAAGAGACCAATTTAAGCTGAATAAGTCAGGAAAGATTTCTTTATTATTAGACCTATAGAAAGGGGGAAAGGATCTCCAGAGAGAGTGGTAATGGCCTCAAGAGTGGTAGAATAGACACACACACGTATATATATGTGCATATATGTCTATGTATATAGATATATACATACTTTTTTGCTAATGTAGAAATGTGTTTTCCTTGACTACTCATATTTGTAATGGGTTTTGTTTTTCTTGATTTCTCAGTAGGTTGGGAGAGATGAAAGTAGAAGGGAGAGAATTCAAAACTGAAAATAAAATTGATTTTTTAAAAAGTGGAATGGATTGCCTTGGAAGGCAGTAGGTTTCCCCCTCACTAGACATCTTCATGTAGAAATGACCATTTATTATTTATTTAAGGGCTCTTTTTAGTTAGATGTGCGTCAGAGGACCACTGAGGTCCCTTTTTATCACTGAAAATCCAAGGATTCTTTGTGCTGCTTTCATCCTCAGTGGAGGATTTATGAAAAGATACAGATGACCGTTGCTGTCAGCATGGAACAGTTCCAACGTCCACCTTTGGGGAGAACACTCAGGCTGCTGACACCATGGGACCATGGATGTGTGGAAGAAGTACTGTATGTATCCCCTTTTGAGGCTCTGAGAGGGCAGTCTGCCTTCTCTTAATTTTTAATCTCCAGCAGAACTTAGCACGGTGCTTTTTGCACATAGTAGGGGCTTATTTATTATTATTATTATTATTATTATTATTCAGACATTTATTATGTCTGAAAGGGAAATGGACCATCTTGGGAGATGGGGGTTACCCCTCACTAGAGATTTGCACTAGAAGGTTAGATGATCACTTGCTGGGGAACCTTGGTCAGATATGAGTTAGACAAAATGGTCTATAGCTTTTTTCAGTTCTGGGATCCTGGGAATCCTCTCTTTCACTTGAATAGAGGAACAATTAGGACACTGTAGGAGGAATGCTGAGGTCAAGGTCAGGATCTCGAAAGGGACTTGTTCTTTTCTCTTCCATCAGAGTATCTATAATTGGGAGCGATGAGAAATGAGATGACTGAAATAGGAGAGGAATGTAGGAAGACATGCCTTGAAGGTACAGTCTGGAGGTCCATCTATGGCAAGGTGGATGAAAGTAGACAAAAAAAATTTCAGTAAGCATAACTTAAAAGGTTTTAGGGAGGACACTAGTTGCTTTCAAAGAAGTCATAAATAGGGAGATTAGCCTGGGGAGCTGTTACTGTTCAGCATAAAATGATGTCCTGGCCCTGGTCAGGAGCAACTATCACCCTGGACAGGAAGAGTAAGGTCTAACAGATCCAAAGAAGAATTTGGGGTCCCAACAAGTCCCTCTCTATTCAAAGATCCACCAGTCCTTTCCTGATTCCTCCAATTATTGCCATTTCTTTCTTTGTGGAATCATTTGTATATGTCCATACTCATCTGTGTATATCTATTTCCCAACTGGAGAAAGTAAGCTCCTTGAGAGCAGGGACTGTTTTATCCCTGCAAGATGCTTTGCATATACTAGCAGGCTACTTACTAAATAAGCATTTTATCTATCGCCTTGAATTTTATTGGTCTAGATAAAAGGAGAGCATTATTTTATAATTTTAAAAGTCTGCAACCACACTTAATTGCACATAATAAATACATTCAAAACTATTTACAATAAAATATATAGGCCAACGTGAAAATTTTAGCAACAACACACTTTAAATAAGATTGCTTTCATTCCTATGCATGTATGTCAACAAACATTTTATTAAACACCAGTGATGTGCCAGGCACTTTCTAAAGCACCAAAGAAACAAACAAAAGCAAGACCAGTATCTGTCCTCAAAGAGCGTGCAGTCTCATTCAGGAGATTACATGTAAACAATTCTGTATATATGAGATATAAACAGGGTTTATTAGAGATGACCAACTGAGAGAAGGCAAGAGCATTCAGGGGGATTGGGGAAAGCTTCTTGCTGGGGAAAGTATGGTTTTAGCTGGGACTTGAAGGAAGAAGCCATCAAAGCCTGGAGCCAGAGATGAGGAGGGGGAGCAGTCCAGGGATGGAGAATGACCACATAAGTGGAATAATATTTAATAAAAGAAGAATAGAAATCTAAATGCTTTTTAGTCACATTCTCCTCCAATAGCATGTGTAATTGAGCACTCACTTTTCATACATTCCATTTGAAATGCGACGAAAAAGACTAGAGAGAAGGGTTTTGTGATGGCTAAATTTCTGTAGTGGTCTAAAACCTGGGCAAAGAATAAGAAAAAACTTTAGAGGTTTTCTAAATTAAGTCCCTCATTTTACAAATGAGGAAACTGAGGCCCAGGAATAGTAAGAGATCTTCTGAAGTAGGCAGAAAGTGACCAACTGATACAGCATTCAGATCCAGGGCTTCTGAATCCACATTCTACTTCCAGTAACCATTCCATGGTTCCATGTTCCATAATCAGAGACCATTCCCTCACCCCCGACCATCTAAGTGAGAACGTGGTGGATTGACCACTACTCGTAAAAATGGAGAGGCAGGAGCTGCATGATGCTTCCTGGGTTCACTGGCAGTCTTGTATGTCTGACACATGTGAGCTCTGTAATCTTGGGAAAATCATTTAACCGGAGGTATCAAATTCAGTCCACCAGCCACAAGCAGCCCAAACTCCTCCGTGGGGACCAAACCAGATTACAAAGTAATGGGGAAATAGTTAACAAAATCAAGAAAAATAAATGTTAATTTGTGGGTTTCTGAGTCAATCTGTGGTCCATGTGTTTCTGCTTGAATCTGCCACCCCCTCTCAGTGTGCTCTAACCAGTTGCCTAAGGCTCTAAGTAGACAGAGTTTCCTCACATTAAAAGTTAATTTCCTATACCAGTGAAATCACAGGTCTTCTGTCCCCATTCTATGTCCTGTTCATGCGGGGTTGGTAGTAGCATCATGGATAGAGAAACAATGCCCCTCCCTTAAAAAAAAAAAGTGAAGCAGTTTTAAAATGGAGACCTGGATACATATTTAGACACTTTTTATCCCATATGGTGTAGTTTGGGAAATGACAATTTTAGCATGGCAAAAGGAGGTGATGACAGTAGTAAATTCCATTCTCTAAAGAAGCCAGAAATCCATTTTGGCAAAAGTCTTGGGACAATGGGAAAAGCTCCTGTCCCAAGACTTTTGGAAAAGTGGATTTCTGGCTTCTTCGGGGGCCTTTGTAAATTAAGGAAATGTCTTAAGGAGATTGCTTAGGCCCCTCAAGTTGAGAGAAGATAACAGGATAGGAGAGAGAAATCTGATGGTAGAGGTAAGAAAAAGGAAGTAAGGTTAAGTAAAAGTAAAAGGGAGAAAAGAGAAGGCCAAGGTCTGCTTAAGTCCTATTTCTAGAAGCCAGTCCATGAAAAGAAGCAATGGGGCAAATATTTCCTCCTTCACCAGGTGTGTCCACTCTTAAAGGGCAGCTAGTTTGCACAGTGGATAGAGTGCCCAGCCTTGAGTCAGGAAGACTCCTCTTCCTGAGTTCAAATTTGGTCCCAGACACTTTATGAGCTGAGGGACCCTGAGCAAGTCACTTTACTCTGTTTGTCTCAGTATCCTCATCTGTCAAATGAGCTGGGGAAGGAAATAGCAAATCATTCCAGTATCTTTGCCAAGGAAACCCCAAAATAGGGTCATGTAGAGTTGGACACAACTGAACTAATGGAAAATCAGCTATGGGATTTTAAAGTGAAAAAGTGAAAGGAAAAAGATATAGATACCAAAAAGGGGGCAAATGATTCATTTATAGCAATTTAAGCACAAGGATTTGAACATTATATGGTAATCAATGAAAGCCAAATTTGGCTGTGCACCATGAAAGACCAAAATGGCAGATGAACCCCTCCATCAGTATATAAGCTTTATGTGTATGTAGGTTGGGGGGGTTCATTCTTTAGGTTTGTATTCCCCACTTCTGGCATAGTATCTGTGGAACTCGAGCTTGGAGAAGCTCCTGCAGACAGCTTTCCTTCAATTGGTCACATGAGTGAAAGGACTGACTCCCCTTTCCCTTGGCTCTCAGGGGAAGGACCCCCCCTTGGCCAAAGTCTTGAACTCCTGCCTGGCTCAGCCTGAGCCCGAGCAATTTGAGTTAACTCTCTCTCTCTCTTAATTTCTTCCTTCTCTTGTAATTAAATCACCATAAAACTCCATTCTGATTTGAGTGTTTCATTTAAGATTTAAGAAATTAAATCTTGGCAACCAATAATATTTATATTCAGTCTCAACCATAAATTTAACCCTTACGTATCTGTGGTAAAGCTTGTTGTTTAGATGACTGAAGCATCCAAATTGCAGGTGATCCAAAGGGAAATGAAGAGTGGTTGAGATAACTAGGCAAATGATCTAGGAGGAATGGTGTAAAAGATAGTATTATCAAGCATCTCCCTTGACTGAAAAAGATGGGCCTCTCTATGGTCATTGTACTGGTATTGGACAAATAGGAAACTACAGAGAGAGGGGAAATGGCTGGAGAGCCCTTATGGAGCACTTGGACTGGACTCTTCCAGGGTTTGAGAATATGGCTGAGCCTCCGAGATCCCCCAAAACGCCCCTTCCAGGCATCAAGTAATTTTCCTAAATAAAGATCCCTATCTGAGATGAAACCTTGTTAGAGGGGACAAGGACTTAAACAAACATGACATTTAAAAACCTAAGCTGCCTGTCTGAAAGGTAAGGAAAGCTCCAATTATTTTTAAGGGGACAGGCAAACTCGGCTACAACCAAATTGGAAGGGAAAACGGTGACTAAAAATTCTAGGATTGTACTGAAATTTGAAAAGGAGAATGAAGAGAAAATAAGAAAAGGAAAACCCTAAGAGAAGATCTTCTGCTGTTTCTGAACAATCAGAGAAGATGAGGTCAGAAGTAATGTGAAAGGGGAAGAGTATAGCTTGTTCTATTTGTAAGGGAAGGGGTCAAGGATTCTCAGTCTGTTTAGGTTGGACTGGACAGCCCCTGGGATCTCTTCCCACTCAAAACCTGGGATTCCCAGAGGAGACTAAGGGTGTCATTTCTGTCACTCTCAGCTAGAGGGTGCAGGAATGTTTGCAGACCTCAGATGGATGGAGACCCTCTAGGTCCCCAAATTTAGAGCAGAAAGAGCCCTCAGAAGTTCTAGTGGAGATCTCTTCATTTTTACAGATGAGGAAAGTGATGTCTAGAGATTAAGGAACTCCTCCAAGCTCCCCACAAGAGGTCAAATGGCAGAGCTAAGCGCTATTTGACACAGTTTCCTCATCAGCAAAAAAGGGCTGATAAGAGTTGTTTCGAGGACATAAGAATTATAAGTGCTTAGCACAGTGCCTGGCATACAATAAGCGCCATATAAATGTTACCAAGGATAATGCTAATTATTGTCATTGTTTGGAACTCTGACCATCTTCCTCGGTCCTGGGGACTAGGATGCTCCTTCTGCTGGGCTCTGCTCCCATTTTCCCATTACAAGGGAGGAGCCGTCCAGGGAGGCGTATTTGGGGGAGCAGAGACTGAGGGGGGCAGAGAGCCCGGACCTGAGATTTCACTAAAATAGGAAACTCCCAGGGAAGGAGCCTCCCTTGCACTGACACGGGATCCCCTCTCCTTCATAACGTCTAGCCTGCAGGTAATGAGCCCGGCCTATTTGAAATTGACAAGGAACAAACTGACAGCATTTAGGAGAGGTCTGGACGCAGCGAGCAAGCCAGCAAGCGAGCGCGCGCCCCTTACCTGGAGGGCCCAGGTAGCGCCGGCTGGGCGCGCGTTCCCGGCGCCTAGGGTCGGCCCAGAATGCTCTGGGGACGGGTAGGCGGCGGCGGTGGCGGCCTGCGGCTCGGAGCCGGGGACTGGCCAAAGGGCCGCGGCGGCTGGGGCTCGGAGGCCGAGGCGACGGAGCGGAGAGGGAGTGGCGTTGTGCCAGGCCAGCTCAGCCATCGCTCCGCTGCTCCCGGGAGGAGAGGGGCCCCTCCCTCCCCGGGCTGTTTGTGAGTTGGCTGTGGCGTAGGTGCTGGGAGGCTGGGTGGTCCTGATCGTCCCGGAGCCGGCGGCCGACCTTGGAGCTGCCCGACCCCCCGGGAGTGCGTAGCTTTGGAGCTGAGGCTAGCGTGGCGTTCTCGAACCCGTCCAGGGGCCCTGGGAACTGGAGGCAGAGGGACGGGGAACGTTCTCTTCTCCCATCGCTCCCAGGGAACCCACTCGGGAGCCGCGGCTGGGCACCCACGTTCAAGGATACCTCGTTAGAAGGGGAGGTCCTCACACTGTTCTGCTGCGTCCAGACACATTGCTCTGGAAACCTGGTCATGGAGGACTTCACTGTGGACAGGGAAACTGAGGCAGAAGCTTGGGAGAAGCTTGGGAGCCCTGCCCGTCCCGGGGCTTCCCTAGTCGCGCCGACTCTGGCCCTCCCTAACTTATTTCATTGTTTATAACCCCGGGAATCGCTTCCTGTGGGCTCTTCCCCTGCCGCCCGCTAACTCCCGCCGTGGTACCCCCACCGACCGGGATCTGCCCCACAGGGTTTACCCATAAGCTTGGTATGGGTCGGCACGACGGGATAATAGCAGAATGTGTTCATTTATGCTGAGGTGGGGGGAAAAGGAGGGGGGCTTACAAAAAAAGAAAGGACGAACCTTGAGACTACTCGGCACTGGCCAATGTCACCCGTGTCTACTCATCCTGTGTGTCCCGTCGAGTCTTTGGGTAAATCTCCCCCCCCCCCCCAAAAAAAAAAAAAGCGATCCTGAATTTATTTTCTCTAGACAGCTGGAAAAAAAAGGAGCGCGGAGACTTTGTATCGCTAAGCACCGCGAGGCCTAACCAAATTGTTTCTCGTTCTGCATAGGAGTCCCTCCGGAGGTGAGCCCTGGTTTTTCATCAGTTCTCCCCAGTCACGGTTGATTTCATTTACTTGAGCTCCGAAGTTTTCACAATTGTCGGATTTTACGCTATGAATGTCGGGGTATAAATGGTTGTCCTGGTTCTGTCCTCAGTCCATCAGTTCACTGAAATCCTCCCAAGGCTCCTCAAAGCTCTTTTTGCTTCTCAAAAGGCAATCTTTTTTTTTTAACTTCCTTTAATTCAATTTTGTCCCCATGGAAAAGGCAAGAAAAATAGAACCCATACCGGTTTGTACAGCCATACAAAAGAGTTTCCAACTTAGGTTTTTTTTAAAAGGCAACAAAAAGAAATCAAAGAAACTGTGTCTGAGTCTGCTCTCTGATCTGATCTGGGGGTAGATGGCCGGTGGAAGCCTTCAGCAGCATTCCCAAGTCTTTTGAAGTTGACAGTTACTGTGTAAATTGTTCTTTGGTTCTGCTTACTCCCCCTCAATTCATAGGCATTTCCCCAGATTTGTCTGGAACCTTCCCTTTCATCATTTCTTGCAGCATAATGGTATTCCAATCCATTCATACACCATAACTAGACAGCTTCCAATCAACCTCTGGAATCCTTTTTCTGGGTTCTCTTCCTGTTTCCTATTTACTCCTCCTATAATACATTATTTCCCCCTAATTATTACATTTTCTATTTTCTCCCATCAAGTACAAGTATTCAAATACATGATAAAGAACAAAAGAAAACAAGAAAAACAAACTAATGGCTGTATTTGTTCACAGAGCTGGAAGGGACCATAGGGATTATTTATCTAATCCAATCCTCATTTTACAGATGATAAACACTAACTTTTATTTATTTTTAAATATTTTTCCATGGTTACATGATCCATGTTCTCTACTTACTCCCTCCCAAAGCCAAGAAGCAATTCCACTGGATTATACAAAAACAATAACTTTGAAACATAAGATTGTGGTGTTAATACACGTGTAACCCAGATCAAATTGCTTACCATCTCTGGGAAGGGAGAGGGAAGGGAGGAAGGGAAACAATTTGGATCTTATAACTTCAGAAAACTTATGTGGGAAATTGTTATTACATGTAATTGGCAAAATAAATATCTTTAGAAAAATAAGATTCCCCTTCTGAACTTTTCCAGGTATCGATTAGTCTTGTTTTTCTGATTTTTATTTAGTGATATCAATTCAGCATGTATATTGTTGAACTGTAGCCAACTTTATTTTTTTTTTAAATATATTTTATTTGATCATTTCCAAGCATTATTCGTTAAAGACATAGATCATTTTCTTTTCCTCCCCCCCACCCCCCATAGCCTACGCGTAAGTCCACTGGGCATTAGATGTTTTCTTGATTTGAACCCATTGCTTTGTTGATAGTATTTGCATTAGAGTGTTCATTTAAAGTCTATCCTCTGTCATGTCCCCTCAACCTCTGTATTCAGGCAGTTGCTTTTTCTCGGTGTTTCCACTCCCATAGTTTATCCTTTGCTTATGAATGGTGTTTTTTTTCTCCTGGATCCCTGAAAGTTGTTCAGGGACATTACACCACCCCTAATGGAGAAGTCCATTACCTTCGATTATACCACAGTGTATTAGTCTCTGTGTACAATGTTCTCCTGGTTCTGCTCCTCTCGCTCTGCATCACTTCCTGGAGGTTGTTCCAGTCTCCATGGAACTTCTCCACTTTATTATTCCTTTGAGCACAATAGTATTCCATCACCAACATATACCACAGTTTGTTCAGCCATTCCCCAATTGATGGGCATCCCCTCGTTTTCCAGTTTTGGGCCACCACAAAGAGCGCAGCTATGAATATTTTTGTACAAGTCTTTGTGTCCATTATCTCTTTGGGGTACAGACCCAGCAGTGCTATGGCTGGGTCAAAGGGTAGATATTCTTTTGTCGCCCTTTGGGCATAGTTCCAAATTGCCCTCCAGAATGGTTGGATCAGTTCACAGCTCCACCAGCAATGAATTAATGTCCCTACTTTGCCACATCCCCTCCAGCATTCATTACTTTCCTTTGCTGTTATGTTAGCCAATCTGCTAGGTGTGAGGTGATACCTCAGAGTTGTTTTGATTTGCATCTCTCTGATTATAAGAGATGTAGAACACTTCTTCATGTGCTTGTTAATAGTTTTGATTTCTTTATCTGAGAACTGCCTATCCATTTCCCTTGCCCATTTATCAATTGGAGAATGGCTTGATTTTTTGTACAATTGATTTAGCTCTTTATAAATATGAGTAATTAAACCTTTGTCAGAGGTTTCTATGAAGATTTTTTCCCAATTTGTTGTTTCCCTTCTGATTTTAGTTATATTGGTTTTGTTTGTACAAAAGCTTTTTAGTTTGATGTAGTCAAAATTATTTATTTTACATTTTGTGATTCTTTCTATATCTTGCTTGGTTTTAAAGCCTTTCCCCTCCCAAAGGTCTGACATGTATACTATTCTGTGTTTACCCAATTTACTTATGGTTTCCTTCTTTATGTTTAAGTCACTCACCCATTTTGAATTTATCTTGGTGTAGGGTGTGAGGTGTTGATCTATTCCTAGTCTCTCCCACACTGTCTTCCAATTTTCCCAGCAGTTTTTATCGAATAGTGGATTTTTGTCCCAAAAGCTGGGATCTTTGGGTTTATCGTATACTGTCTTGCTGAGGTCGTTTTCCCCCAGTCTATTCCACTGATCTTCCTTTCTGTTTCTTAGCCAGTACCAAATTGTTTTGATGACTGCTGCTTTGTAATATAGTTTGAGGTCTGGGACTGCAAGGCCCCCATCATATGTGTTTTTTTTCATTATTTCCCTGGATATCCTTGATCTTTTGTTCTTCCAAATGAACTTTGTTATGGTTTTTTCTAAATCAGTGAAGAAGTATTTTGGTAGTTCAATGGGTATGGCACTAAATAGATAAATAAGTTTGGGTAGGATGGTCATTTTTATTATATTGGCTCGTCCTATCCATGAGCAGTTAATGTTTTTCCAATTGTTCAAGTCTAGTTTTAGTTGTGTGGCGAGTGTTTTGTAGTTGTGTTCATATAGTTCCTGTGTTTGTCTTGGGAGATAGATTCCTAGGTATTTTATTTTGTCTAAGGTGATTTTGAATGGGATTTCTCTTTCTAGTTCTTGCTGCTGAGCTGTGTTGGAGATATATAGAAAAGCTGATGATTTATGTGGGTTTATTTTGTATCCTGCAACTTTGCTAAAGTTGTTGATTATTTCAATTAGCTTTTTGGTTGCATCTCTAGGATTCTTTAAGTAGACCATCATGTCATCCGCAAAGAGTGATAACTTGGTCTCCTCCTTGCCTATTCTGATACCTTCAATTTCTTTATCTTCTCTAATTGCTACTGCTAGTGTTTCTAGTACAATGTCAAATAGTAGAGGTGATAATGGGCATCCTTGTTTCACTCCTGATCTTATTGGGAATGCATCTAGTTTATCCCCATTGCAGATGATATTAGCTGTTGGTTTTAGATATATACTGTTTATTATTTTTAGGAATGACCCTTCTATTCCTATGCTTTCTAGTGTTTTTAATAGGAATGGGTGTTGTATTTTATCAAAGGCTTTTTCTGCATCTATTGAGATAATCATGTGGTTCTTGCTAGTTTGCTTGTTGATGTGGTCAATTATGTGGATGGTTTTCCTAATGTTGAACCAGCCCTGCATCCCTGGTATGAATCCTACTTGATCATGGTGAATGATCCTTCTGATCACTTGCTGGAGTCTTTTTGCTAGTATCCTATTTAAAATTTTTGCATCTATATTCATTAGGGAGATTGGTCTATAGTTTTCTTTCTCTGTTTTTGACCTGCCTGGTTTTGGAATCAGTACCATGTTTGTGTCATAAAAGGAGTTTGGTAGAACTCCCTCTTTGCTTATTATGTCAAATAGTTTGTATAGTATTGGGGTTAACTGTTCTCTGAATGTTTGATAGAATTCACAGGTGAATCCATCAGGCCCTGGGGATTTTTTCTTAGGAAGTTCTTTGATGGCTTGATGGATTTCAATTTCTGATATGGGATTATTTAAGAATTCTATTTCCTCTTCTGTTAGTCTAGGCAGTTTGTATTTTTGTATATATTCATCCATTTCTCCTAAATTGGTGTATTTATTGCCATATAATTGGGCAAAGTAATTTCTAATGATTGCCTTAATTTCCTCCTCATTGGAGGTGCTGTCCCCCTTTTCATCTTTAATGCTGTGAATTTGCTTTTCTTCCTTCCTTTTTTTAATTAGATTGACCAGTACTTTGTCTATTTTGTTTGTTTTTTCAAAGTACCAGCTTCTTGTCTTATTTATTAAATCAATAGTTCTATCACTTTCGATTTTATTAATTTCTCCCTTAATTTTTAGGATTTCTAATTTGGTTTTCTGCTGGGGGTTTTTAATTTGATCGCTTTCGAGTTTTTTCAATTGCATTTCCAATTGATTGATCTCTGCTCTCCCTTGTTTGTTAATATGAGCTTTCAGGGATATGAATTTGCCTCTGATTACCGCTTTGGCTGCATCCCAAAAGGTTTGAAAGGATGTTTCGCCATTGTCATTTTCCTTGATGAAATTATTAATTGTTTCTATGATTTCTTCTTTAGCTAAACGGTTTTGGAGTATCATATTGTTTAATTTCCAATTGGTTTTAGATTTGGTTTTCCATGTACCATTACTAATCATTATTTTTATTGCCTTGTGATCTGAGAAGGCTGCATTCATTATTTCTGCTTTTTTGCATTTGTGTGCTATGTTTCTGTGACCTAATGTATGGTCAATTTTTGTGAATGTGCCATGTGGTGCTGAGAAGAAGGTGTATTCCTTTTTATCCCTATTTATTTTTCTCCATATGTCTATTAATTCTAATTTTTCTAAGATTTCATTCACTTCTTTTACCTCTTTCTTATTTATTTTTTGATTCGATTTATCTAAATTTGATAATGGTTGGTTTAAGTCTCCCACTAGTATGGTTTTATTGTCTATTTCTTCCTTCAATTCTCCTAGTTTCTCCATTAGAAATTTGGGTGCTATATTATTTGGTGCATACATGTTGATTAATGATATTTCCTCATTGCCTAGAGTCCCTTTTAACAAAATATAATTACCTTCCCTATCCCTTTTGATCAGGTCTATTTTTGCATTGGCTTTATCAGATATCATGATTACCACTCCTGCCTTCTTTCTATCAGTTGAGGCCCAGAAGGTCTTACTCCATCCTTTAATTCTGACCTTGTGGGTGTCAACCCGCCTCATGTGTGTTTCTTGAAGACAACATATGGTAGGGTTTTGGATTCTAATCCATTCTGCTATTCGTCTACGTTTTATGGGTGAGTTCATCCCATTCACGTTCAAAGTTATGATTGTCATTTGTGGACTCCCTGGCATTTTGATTGCCTTCCCTAATTCTAACCTTTTCTTCTTCGGCTCTACCTTTTAGTCCAGTGATTTACTTTGAATCAGTCCCCCTTGTCCCCTCCCTTGATGTTTCCCTTTTTAGTCCCTCCCTTTTTGTTCCCTCCCCCTCCCCCCTCTCTTTCCCTCCCTTTTTGTTCTCCCTCTCCCCCTCCCCCCCTTGGTTTTCCCTTCTCCTTACCCTTGTTGGGTAAGATAGAATTCAAGATCCCAATGGATCTGGATGTTTTTCCCTCTCAGAGTTGATTTCCCTGAGATTGAGGTTTAAGTAAACCCCCCCCCCCTCTCTTCCTCTCCTTCTTATAGGAGTTTTCTTCCCCTCCCCTTCCCCTGTGAATCTTTGTGTGAGAACCATTATTCTATTTGGTCTTTCTTTACCCCCTATTTATACATTACATTTTCCCCACATATTAGTATACATAGGTTGATATAAATGTAGTCCTTATAGAAGAGAGTTTGAGTAAAAGAAGATAACATTTTTCCCCTTTCCTTAATATTTACCTTTTCAGGTATTCCTTGCTCTTTGATTTTCGGTATCAAACTTTCCACAGAGCTCTGGTCTTTTCTTTGCAAAAAGTTGGAAGTCTTCTATTTTGTTGAATGCCCATACTTTCCCTTGGAAGTATATAGTCAGTTTTGCTGGGTAGCTGATTCTTGGTTGGAGACCCAGCTCTCTTGCCTTTCTGAAGATCATGTTCCATGCCTTACGATCATTCAGCGTAGAACTTGCAAGGTCTTGTGTGACCCTGATTGGCATTCCTTTATATCTAAATTGTCTTTTTCTGGCTTCCTGTAGGATTTTTTCTTTTGTTTGATAGCTTTGGAATTTGGCAATTACATTCCTGGGAGTTGTCTTTTGGGGGTTTAGTGTAGAAGGTGTTCTGTGAGCTCTGTCAGTGGCTGTATTGCCCCCTTGTTCTAGAATCTCTGGGCAATTTTCTTTGATTATATCTTGTATCACCATGTCCAGTTTGGTGTTTATTTCTGGCTTTTCTGGGAGTCCAATTATTCTTAAATTTTCTCTTCTCCCCCTGTTTTCCAGATCTATCACCTTGTCGGTGAGATATTTTATGTTCTCTTCTAATTTCTTGGTGTTTTGGCTTTGCTTTATTAGTTCTTGCTTTAAAGCCTGGTTTTCTTTTACAGTTTGGTCAAACTGGTTTTGCAGATGCGTGAATTTCTTTTGCATCATTTCCCACTTTTCCTCCCAGAGGGCTTCCATCTTTTTGGTCCTTTCTGATTCAAATTCTTCATGGGTTTGTGGAGAGTTTCTATTTCCTTTGGAAGATTTTGGAGAATTTTCTTGTATATCTTCTTCTATCTGCTCTGTATTTTGTATTTTGGCTCCATAGAATGTGTCCAGAGTCGCCCCTTTCTTCTTATTTTTCTTGGTATTTTGGGGCTTCTGTGCTTCTGTGGAGTTTGTCATCTCTGAACGTGGAGGATTGGCTTTTCTTGTCTTTGTCTGGTGATCAGAGGCTTTAGTCCTGGGCAGATGGTTCTATGACTTTCCCTGGGTTAAACTGAATATGCCTCACTGGAACTGGAATGGAAGGGTCGGACCACGAGGCCACACTCTCCCCCTGGCTCGATTTCCGGAAGTTGCCTTCAGAATCCCTGGCCGTGAGGCTGTTTCGTCGGCCTGCGGGGGGGATGGGCTGCCGCTTCCCCAAGCTCCGAGAGCACAGACTTTCACTGAGACTTGGATAGCAGGATCCAGCCCGTGAGGCTGTCTTGCCAGCCCTGAGGGTTGCTGTTGTTTTGACCAGCTCTCTGCAGCGGAGGCCCCAGGCAGTAACTTTCACCCGGACCTGACCAGCTCTTTGCAGCGGAGGCCCCAGGCAGTAACTTTCACCCGGACCGACGGGCTCTCTGCAGCGGAAGCCCCAGGCAGTAACTTTCACCCGGACTGGGACTTGGGTAGAAGACCCTGAGGGTTGTTGTTCCTCAGACCCTGCTCTCTGAGCCGGGCGCGGCTGCGGCTTCCGGGAGCCTTGGACTCTGCGCTCCTACCCCTGAGGTCCGAGGGATCTCGGGTTCTGGCTTTTAAGGGGAGCCGTACCTTTTGAACCGGGTCCAGGTCCAGGAGGAGGGTTCCCAGGGTCTGTGCTGTTGATCGTTTTGAATTTCGGCGCCTTAGGAGCTTCTAGTTTGAGATCGGTCGGGAAGGGTTTTCCGGAGATCTGAACTTCAGCTTTCTCTAAGCCGCCATCTTAACCGGAAGTCTGTAGCCAACTTTATTAAATGTGACAGAATTTAAAGAAAAATAAGACAATTCCTAGAGTAGGCTGAAATGTTGGGGGGAAAGTACTAAAGCTACTTCTACTAAAATCTTCAGTTATTTTTAAATAAAATTACTGCAAATTCTTTACAATCTTTTGATGAAAAACAAAATTCTATAATAAAATTTTGATACTAACAATGGACTTTTCCCATCCCATGATAACTAAAAAAGGCCTCATGTGAAATTTTACCCAATGAACTTATTAAACTTAGACTGAGATTTGCAAATCACACCAGCATTTTCTTGGGGAGTTTTGTTTCATAATCTACCTGAAGCCTGAAGAGTTACCCAATTTCAGATTACTCAATTTAATTTGCTTTCTGATTGAAGTCCCCAAAGTCCCCATAGTTTCAATTTTGTTTTGGTTCACTTCTCTCTCCCTTCAAAAATCTAAAATTAAATACTTTGTAGTACATGTGAACAACATGGCATTTTAAAAAGGCCATCATAGGGGGCAGCTGGGTGGCTCAGTGGATTGAGAGCCAGATCTAGAGATGGTAGATCCTAGGTTCAAATTTGGCCTCAGGCACTTCCTAGCTCTGTGACCCTGGGCAAGTCACTTGACCCCCATTGCTTAGCCTTTACCACTCTTCTGCCTTGGAACCAGTATTGATTCCAATATGGAAGATAAGGGTCAAAAAAAAAGGGCCATTATCATTATTATTTTATTTGTAGTTCTAAAAATAGTGCTATATGCTTATATGGACTTGCTAATTTAATTACTGGTTTCTAAATCAGGATATAAAACCTCATAATTTGCTAAAGTTATGAATTATATTGTTTTTATAATAATTTAAAGAATTATATTCTTTATTTGACTTGTCTCCTTAGGAACAGAATTTCTAGGTTAGAGGAAGTTAAATAATATCACTCTGTCTCTTTAAGAGGCAGTAGCAGACAGATTTGATCACCTTTGAAAAAAAGAGATAAAAATTCAGATAGCTTTAAAGATACAGCCTAACACTCAATGGAATTTTTCTAAATCTCTATCTAAGAGGGTTGTTCAAATTTATCCCTCTATTCCTGTTTTGTGCTTGTACTTTGGATAATGTAAATCTGAAACTTTTTTTTTCATAAATCTTATTGAGTTGTGGCTCTACAATTAAATATAGCAGATTGCTGTCACAGTTTATTACCCCAACAAAGTTTATAAAAACTTTATTATTTTTATATTTTGCTAAGTACAATAAAGCTCCTAGCACCAAAAAATTGAAAATAAGCAAGGGTTTAGTCAAAATAATTCAATACTAGATTTTATTTGGATATTTAATTAAAGCTCTTGAATTATCGACATGATAAAACTTGGCCTCTCCATTACTTGGCAGGTTTCTAATGTTTGTTTGTTGTTTTTTTTTACATTGCTGCCACTTTTCAGTAAAATCCTGCTTTATAGCAAAATATTGTTAAAACTGATGAGCTTGCCCATGACTGATAAGGGATGCCTGCCTCGTTCCACATCTATAGATGACCACCTCTCGATTGAAGAGCTACATCTTACTGCCAATCCAGAGCCAAGATTGCATGAGTTGGAGCTTGGAAGATTTTTAGCCTCAACTCCCTTTACCTTTACCTGCTCATTGTGACTCATCCTGCCCACCTGTGCCTGATAAGCATCCTTGGTACACATGGTATTCATCCTCACTTCCCCAATTTGGTATATGCTAATCCTCCAGCTCTCTGCCTAGCTCAACCCTGATACGCCCTTCAAAGCTTAGCCTAGCTTTGATCTTTTCCTGTATTCCTCCAACAATTTCCCTTCTCACAGCCTTCCCTCTTTTCCCCTAGATAATTTATCATTTTGTTGTTTGGTTGTTCAGTCACGTCTGACTTCTTGACTCCGTTTGGAGTTTTCTTGGCAGAGATACTTGAGTGGTTTGCCATCTCCATCTCCAGCTTATTTTATAGGCGAGGGAACGGAGGCAAACAGGGTAAAGTAAATTTGCTATTTACTAAAATTCTAATAGTTTTGATTCCCTCTGCAATCAAAGATGCTGTCAAGGTAAAAATGTCAAGATCTGGCAACAGACTAGATGTGAGGTGAGACTGAAGACTCAAAGACAACATCAAGGTTCTAAGTCTGTGGGATTTTGAGGATGGTGGTGTCCTTGACATTAATTAATAGAAAAGCTCAAGGAAGGGGTTTGGGGGTAAAGTTCTGTTTTGTACTGTCCATAGGACATGATGTCCAAAGAGCAACTGGTGTCATGGAAATGGAGCTCAAGAAAGACTAAAGCCTGATGGGTGTCCTGAAGACCACGAAAGGATCCAGGATCCAGGAGGAGGTTATTATTAACGATGTTGAATGCTGCAGAGAGAGGTCAAGAAGTTGAGGTTTGGCAAAAGGTCATTCGAATTAGTAATTAAGAGATCATTAGATTTAGGAGGGACATATTTAAGTTGGATTATAAGATCAGAAGCCAGAGAGTAGAGGGTTTATGACAGCAGATGGAGGTGAGACATGGGATGATAGATCAAATTTTTAAGAAAAGGGTAGATGTGGGGCCCCTTGTAAGCACGGGGGGAGGAGAAAGTAGATATGGAGAGATTGAAGAGAGAGAATGAGAGTAGGGGCAATCTAAAGGGGAAAACAGGAAGGGATGCGTTTAAGGTTGCACATAAGCATTTGGCTGTGGCAGGAAGACATCTTCCTGGGTTCAAATTTAGTCTCATATACTTACTAGCTGTGTGACCTTAGATAAGTCACTTAACCCTGTTTGCCCCAGTTTATTCATCTATCAAATGAGCTGGAGAAGGAAATGGCAAATCACTTTAGTATCTTTGCCAAGAAAACCCCAAATGGGATCACAGAGTCGGACACAACTGAAAAATGACTGAACAGCAGCAGACTGTATGCATAATTATTAATGTTATGCTGTGTTCATTTTTTATATGTACTTTCCCCCTTCTTCCATTAAAATGTAAGTTTGTTGTATAATTCTTGGTACTTAGATCTACAGTGTTTACCAAGCACAGTCCTAGGCACACAAAGTAGGGCTTTAATATCTGGGGTTTGAGTGTAATGAAGCAATCTTCAGTTTCCTGTAGAGATTTTAAGAATAAGATGAGAACTGGCTTGACATTACCCCACCAAGCACTTTCCCTCCTTGACCCATCACATACCAGTTTTTAGAGGATTTGGAATACACGGCCAGAAGATATACACTGGCTAACAAGGGTTGAGCATTTCCTCAAACTAATGTAACTGATCGGGCTTTATATGTAAAATTTATGCAAGTCTTCAATGTAGACATATTTTTTCTTTTCAAAGACCTCATTTTGGGGTGAGATCTATCAATGTGGTTAAACTTCTTGGTTCAATACCAATGGAAACTGAAATGTCATTTTTATGTATTTTAAACTGCTTTAATATTAAGACAATAATTAACAAAGAAACATATCTTCATGTTAACGTACTAACCTACCAAATGACCACTTAGTTATTGTTTTATTGACTGATTCCAGAAATTTTTCTGTATTTTTGTTTTCTACATATTTCTTACTAAAGAACATTAATAAATGGAAATATTCAAGAATACATTTGAATCTTTTATAAGAAAATTATTTATTATGTTGTATGAGTTTATAAGTATAGCTTTCAATATTTTACATAATGGAATACTTGAATAACATTTTGAAGTTATTAAGAAATATGCATTTAAATACCTAAACCACCTCTAACACCCCAATGGTAGCCTAGACCCATGTTGGTGAACCTATGAATGCATGCTGGACCATACTGGAGGGGGCCACTTCTGTCCCTCTGCCCAGCAGCCCAATGGGGGTACTTCTTCCCTCCCCATATGGGGTAAGGCGGCTCATATGCAGCATGAGGGCTGCAGTTTGGGCACTCAGTTTCTACAAGGTTCACCATCACTGCCCCAGACAAACCTTTCACTTGAGCCAAAACAATTTACTATCTTTTTGCATCACTTTTTCAATTTCACACTTTTGTACCTCTGTTTAAAGTTAAGCCTCGGAATGCTTTCCTCTCTTTTACTGTATGCACACAAACTATTCAAATTAAATTTGTTTTACAAGCTTATATATAATCTTGGTATATGTTATGGTCCTTTAGGGCAAGATCACAAATTGTGTCTCTATAACACTTAACTGCAATCTTTAGTCTGATCTGAATGTAATTGGCACCATTAAATGTCTGTTGAATAAGAATGTCCTCGGGTCATATTAAGACATTATATAAACTCTGTTTCTCCTGAAAATTTAGAATTCATTACACCAAAATTATTACATTAATAAGCTTTACTCAAGCCATTTCTTAACTATTTCTGAGTATCAGACATGTCATTACTTTAAAATTTACTTTGAAAAAAAGATTATATAAATGCATGTGTGTGTGTGTATGTGTCAGAGAGAGACACAGAGAGAACCTGTGTATTTAGATTCTACAGAACAGCTAAAACTAACATTAATTATTGCCTTGGAACCACTGTTTTTTAGTTATTGAAAGACTACAGTTTATAGATTAACAGAATCAAATTCAACTTCCATATGAGAATTAACTGAATTAAGTAACTAACTTTCTGATGATATGCTTATTCTGCACCATAAAAAAACAATTAATTCATAAAAATAATTCAGGTACAAATAAGATACAACTATTGACCATCCAGTGACCATCATTTACAAAATTTGCACTTAATTTTTAAAACAACCAGCAAAATTCTCCTCTGGATTCAAAGGAGGAAAATAAATTCAAAAACCTTAGGAGCTAGATATAGTTTTTAACAAAAGTTCTGGAAAAGGTCACAAAATTTTCAGATTACACTAAAATGTTTTCAAATAATACTGTTACATGGTTTATATATAGAAAATACATTTTTATTTCATTAAGTTTTTAAATTTCAAGTATCTTTTTGAAATAATACTTTTAAAAAGTTCTTTAAAAGTAAGTTTTAATTTGTTATACCTACACTCTAAATTCTTCAATAGTTATAATAAGAAATTTCTTTGCAAAATTTAGAATTTGATTTATCTAGTGTATTTGCTAGCAATCGCCTTTTGGTGTCAAAATTAGAATATCATATGTTGGAGAATAAAAAATCAGTATGTTACACAAATCCACAAAGTAACAGATTCTGTACAAAAGAGAAAATATACATACATAATACAAGATTAAATATAGTATCTTGATAAAGCTGATATTTTGAGAAATGTTTCAGTGAAAGAAATCTGTGTTCCCAGGACTCCTTCAGAATAATTTTTCTTGCCTTTCATTCATTTCTTTCACTAGGCATTAATTGTCCATTAAGTTTTAAGAGCAGTTTTACAACCAGACCTGCCTGTAAAATAAGATGTCGATATAAAGTTAGTATGAAGTGGTACAGTGGATAGAGCACAGGCCTAGAAGTCAGGAAGACTCAAGTTCTTGAGCTCAAATCTGGCCTCAGATACACACTAGGTATGGGACTCCAGGCAAATCACTTAACCCTGTTTGCTTTCTTTTCCTCTCCTGTAAAATTGAGCCTGGAGGAGGAAATGGCAACCCACTGAAGGATCTTTGTGCCAAAAGACCCCAAATGGGGTCATAAGGAGTCAGACATAACTGAAATGACTCAACAATATAGAGCTGATCATAAGTCAAGTGTATAATGTATATCTATGGCAAGATAGCATTCCCCATTCTTTTGAGAGCATCCTGCTACCTGGGAGAAGAGTTTATGGAGCAACTCAGTGACTATTACCTATGAAAAGTGGCCCAGAGGGGAAGTGGTTCAGTGTATTGAGATCAAGGCCTGGAGACTGGAGGTCATGGATTCAAATCTGGCCTCAAATCATTTAATCCCAACTGCCTAGATCTCATCTCTCTTCTGCCTCAGAAACAATATACAGTATTGATTGTATGAAGGAAGGTGAACGGTTAAAACAAACAAACAAAAAAGATAAATTGAATTAGAAGGAGTTAAAGGTAAGCTCCAGGCTTGTCTTGTCTTAAAAAGGATAGAGCTCCAGGGGTTTAAAGAAAGGTTGCCTCTCCCTTGGCTTTTTAAACATGCCATTACTTGAAGCAATTATATTGAGTGTTCTTCTTAAAATACCATTTTACTTGAAAAAGAATTAGCTTTAACAAATAGGGTCATTTGGTTCTATCCAATATCAATGCCTACCTGTTTGGTGTGTACTATGAAGCTCATTTTATTTTCCAGACTGTGAATTTGAAAGCAGGAATCAGCATCTCCCAACTGCCACATAAAGCAACCATACTTGAGGCTAATGAGCAAAGTCTGTGACAAAATCAGAAATAGTCATTGATTTCAGCGGGTATTTGGTGATAGCCAAAGCAGCTCTTTCAGGCCTGAGTATCTGATTGTAATAAAGACTCTGATATTCCAGAGTAAGTTCTTACAATTAAAAAAAGTTTTAAATGAGGTGAGAAATAGAAAGCATTATATTGTCTTATTATCTATTATCATTGGACGTAAAACTCAATGGCTGAATGTAAGTGATCTTTAACGTCTATGAATACCTGCACACTGAAGTGAGCAGAACCAAGAAACTGAAGTACACCTAATGGAAAAAATTACTTGATGATTAACTGTGAAGGACTAAACTGTTATCAGCAAAGCAGGTTCCCAAGATGTCCACAAGGGACCCTGGATAAAAAATCCTATCCCCAGACAACAAGGGAACTGTTGGAGTCTGATTGCAGATCAAAGCAGGCCATCTTCCACTTTATTTCCTTCCAGAGTATTTTACTACATGTGTGATATGCATCTTCTGTCATGACAGAAGAAATATGTAATACATGAAAGCACTGGTATAACCTATCAGACTACCTACTGCCTCGAGGAGTAGGGAAAGGGAGGGGAAAATCTAAACACTAGAGCATCAGAAAACAATTGTCAAAAATTGTTTCTACATGTAACTGAAAAAATTTATGGCAGAGTCAAGATGGTAGTCTAGAAGGAGCAGAAGTTCAGACCTCTGAATACCCTTTCTTACTGATCACAAATTGAATACTCCTGGGGGACTGAAATCAAACCTAACAACAAGACAGAGCCAAGGAACCCTCCTGCTGGACTTAATTCAAAAGGTACGCCCCCCGAAGACCCGGAATCCGAGAACACTCGGGTCAAGGGGAAGACAGAAGGAAGGTCCCAGGACCCATTCCCCCGTCCACCAAGAGCACTGAGCCTCCAGTGGCAGTGGGAACCTCTGGGCGGGCAAAGGTGCTGGTCTGGAGGGTGTACCTTGCGGGCAGGGCTGTGCCAGGCTCAGAGCGTAAAACACAGATGGAGGGGAAGGAGCTTGAGAGGGAGCATAGAGCTGGCAGCCTGGCCAGAGCTTTGGAGATCCTCCATATTTGCTCTAGCCTTCTAGGAGGTTTTGGCCTCAGAGCATACCCAGCCCAACCCAGCTGAACTTAATCGCATCAAGTCTTCAGAGGACAGGGAAGCTCAAACTCCAATACTCCTCCCTCAGAGACTGGCCTGAGAGATCTGACAAAGCTCCAAGAGGGGAGACTGACAGAAGCCCCCCAAACCAAAAAAATGAGAGGAGCAAGAGCACAGACAAATACGGGGAGCAAATAAGGGGTGAATATGAGCAAACAACAGAAAAATAATAAAGAAACTGCAGTAGACAGCTTCTATACAGCGAACGGAACAGAGGGAGAGGGATCAGCAAATGATAAATCAGAAATCCCAGCGAATTGGATACAGGCTTTGGAAGAACTCAAAATGTAATTCAAAACACAATTAAGAGAGGCTGAAGACAATTGGGAAAAGAACTTAAAGACTAAGATAAGTCATCTGGAAACAGAAAACTAAAACAAGAAAATAGTGTCTTGAAAGCCAAAATCAACCATCTGGAAAATGAGGCAAAGGAGATGAAAGATGAGGCAAAGAAGATGAAAGATGAGGTAAAGAGGATGAAAGATGACCTCCAAAGAAAATCAGACCAAAAAGAGAAGGATGACCAAAAAGCCAGGGATGAAATCCAATCTTTAAGAACCAGAATACAACAACTCGAATTAAGTGACCTCACAAGGCAGCAGGACACTATAAAACAAAACCAAAAGAATGAAAAAATTGAGGAAAACATGAAGCATCCCATTCACAAAACAGAGGATTTAGATTTTGTTCAAGGAGAGACAATTTAAGAATCACTGGTCTACCAGAAGACCATGACAAAAGAAAAAGCCTGTACACAATACTACAGGAAATTATTCAAGAAAACTGCCCCGATATTCTAGAATAAGAGGGAAAAGTGGAGATTGAAAGAATCCACAGATCACCTCCTGTACTTAATCCCCAACTGACAACACTCAGGAATGTTATAGCCAAATTCAAGAACTATCAAACCAAAGAAAAGATATTACAAGCTGCCAAGAAGAAGTCATTCAGATACTATGGAACCACAATGAGGATAATGCAGGATCTGGCTGCATCCACACTGAAGGACCGAAAGGCATGGAATATGATATTCTGAAAAAATTTAATTTTAAAAGTGATTTTTAAATTATTATTTCTAAGAAATGGACCTATTAACAAGAAATATTTATTTGATCATTGATTTTAGGAAAAAGTACACTGAAATATTAGCATACTTTCCTTTCTGACATTAACTGTTTTTTTAAAGAGTCACAAGGGCTCTTTGAACACAATGTTAGAATGCAAAAGTAACAATGGGCTATATTTTGCTATTTTAGTGAACTTAAAATGATTAGATTATAAAAACTCTATGGCTCTATTAACGTATGTGTCATTACTTATGGATTATGTGTAACATGCCTATGAGTATTCTTAAGCACTGAAATACCACTGAATAAATAGTTAAGGCCCCCTCCTCTCCCTAATAATTCCCTAAAAACAGCAGAAAAATTAGTTCTGAAAGATGAGCTAATCATTTTGGAGAAGACCATTTTGGCCTTTGCTTTAATAATAATTTTTGCAGAAAGTTAGCTATTTGATACTGACTCAAAAAAGTTATAAAATGTACATTCTTTAATTTATATTTAAAACTGAGGCTGGTGGCCTACCACCATCATGGATGTTTTCCTAGAAAAAAGCTTCAAGGAAATGCCTAGAGTCAATACTAATTCTCCCTCTATAACTGCACTTAGCTATACTTTCATCTATAATCTAAATATAGTTCCAAAGTGGTGAACCTTACATGATAAAGACTACAATCCTTTTACGGATTAATAAACAGTCTTTTAAAAGCTGTTAAAGCTGAAGCACTTATCACTCTGTGGGTACCTATGCCATCAGCCTGTCCAAACTTTGTTGGGTTGGTACTCAAACATAAGACATAGAAGCCATTAATAGGCCTTTCCAGAAGAGCTGGAAGACCTGCCAGAGTCTGTCTGTATCCCTGAAACAGATCTAGCCTTTGGGAACTCAGAGGTGTCTTTCTGCAACAAGGCAGCATCTGAATAAGTCTCTTAAAAATACATTTAGAGGAATGAGAGTAAAAATAACAAAACAACTGACGATTTTTGGACAGTAGGAAAAGGTTAAATCATACCCAGTATGCTGTTTAAGACTAAAAACTTGTCATCATTTTAGAAAGATTTCCATTTTTTGAAAATGGGCAGTTTAAAAATTAAAAAATATATCACTTCTGGGAGCAGATTTCATTTATCTGGAAGACTGGCTTATTTGGAATTCTTTTTCTCCTGATGACCAAAAACCAAATTACTACTATGAACTAATTTTATAAAAGTTCTCTTCCTAGACAGAGCTAAATTATGTAAAGAATTTAAAACTAGTTCTTAAAACTTTGGTTTTAATCACAATTATCTACTTCCTACTTTAGTGTCAAAGGCAAAACAATATTTTCCTTTAAAAATGTGATTAAATAACTCAAAAAATAAATTGAAAGGATTTCTTATAAAAAATGATGGTACTATTCAATAGAAATGGGCATGCGCAGTGACTAAATTTAGAGAGCTTCATGATGTGTAGTCTAAAAATTGGTCTTTCTTGGTCTCATAGGAAAAAATTCTAAGATTGGTAAATGATTTGACATTCTTAAAAACTTAAGTCTTTATTGGGTGATATTGGGATCTTTTTCAGTTAGCCTATTTACTGTTTTAACTGATACGAAAGGTAGGTCCTACTTCACAAGAACAGTCAAAAACAATTAAACATTACCTTAGTTTCCATATTGAGGAGATGTAATCCTTTTATGTTCACTCCTACATAAACCCGAATGACTTTATGGCTGCTGGAACTTGCTTTTGTAAATACTTGTCCTGTAAAAAAGGCAGCTCCATATGTAGGAATTTCCCAGCAATTCTGTAAGAACATGCGCTGAAGGTGGTGCATTTCCTTACTGACACCCTCGCTTGTACTAAGATTCTAGAAGCAGAAATGAAGAGGGGGAAAAGAGTAAATAATAATTACATTCCAGGAGCAGCTGGGTAGCTCAATGGATGGAGAGCCAGGCCTAGAGATGGCAGGTCCTAGATTCAAATCTGGCCTCAGACACTTCCTATCTGTGTGACCCTGGGAAGTCACTTAACTGCCATTGCCTAGCTCTTACTGCTCTTCTGTCTTAGAACCAATACACAGCAGTGAATATAAGACAGAAGGTAGGGGCCTAAAAATTAATTAATTAATTAATTCCACAACTCTAACCCCCACATTACACTGCTACAAAGAAAGTCACCTCACATTACCAAGTCTATTTTAATTTTAAAAACTCAGTGTTTTGAAGATTTACTCAGATTTTGGTTTTAGATCACCTAATAATGACCCAGAACTGTTCTTTTCTAACAATAAATTATAAGAGAAATATAAGAAAACTGACTTCATATCTAAAAGCACATTTCCTTCTAAGATATTTATATTGATGGGGTCACGGATTTGATTGGTGGGGATATCCTCTCCACCAAAGCAATATAATTGATATGTCAAATGACAGGGTCCAACTAGATATCCCTGAGGTCCCTTTCAGCTTTAAACCCAAGACCCTCTAACCCATTAATCCCTTCTCCTATTTAATTCTTGTGAAACAGACTTACAGTATTAAAAAACAAAAACCTATTTTCTCCACAATTTATCTCAGTTTCACAAACAGCATCAATAGATTCCTTTCACTTTTTAGTTATAAGATTAAGAAAACTATTTTAAAATTCCAATTTAATAAGATACTAAGTATTATTTTTAAGAGCTTTAAATATTTAAAGTAAGTGTTTACCTTGTATTCATGAAGTATTCTGTTTGTCCAGTGAGGGGCCTTACTTTTCAATTTGGTGATTGGAACTATGGATTTTAGATTTTCTTCACTGTAACAAACATACCAACACATGTTAAGTAAATAATTTAAACAGAAGAGTACAATGATTCAGTTAAATGTATGATTAAGATTTCTGGATGAAAAGATTAACTTCAAGCTAACTAGCTAAATAGAATGTAAAAATTCCTATAAAATGTGATCTTCCATTTTTTCCTTTGTAGCCCTAATATATAAGTACCATGCCTGAAACATGGGGAATACTTGTCAGATGACTGCCAACTGTTTGATCTGTATAGTAGTATATGCTCAATTGAAAAATCAGTAGCTGTACATTGAGAGGTTCAATTTAGACCTTCTGTCCATAGGTCTCTAGGCACCATCTCACCCCACCTCTGCCTCCTTTAGGCAGACACTGCCTAAACTCCAATGGGTGTTTGGCTGGACCAGTCCATGAAGCCACAGAATTCTATACCAAAACAATTTCTTAAAGGTGCTTATGGAAATTATTAATAGCAACTGGAGTATGTTTAAATTAATCGGTGTTATCTCTACTAATGTTATTTAAGCACTTACTTGAGGAAACCTTGTTTGTGTTTTTTACTTTCATAATTCCCATAAACTATTTGCAGCAGTAGACTTGCCAGTGTTATCAACTTAGCATCAGGAGATGTATAGAAGCCTTTCAGCAAATTGTATCTGGCTTCATCAAAGAGAATAAGAATGGCCAGGGGGTCTTCAATCTTAATGAGGAAAAAGAATAATATGAGTAACATACTATATTTTCTTGTTACAAAGTCAGCATAACTTTTCACTCTCTTACTGGGGAAAAGATAAAGCTATAATTTGAACATTAGTGAGGTATTGCTAGTGAAATGAACAATGAGGTTACAAATATGGATAATTTCCAACTTGTAAACTCATTCCAATGCTTACGCTCTGCTTTTTTAACATTACATTATATTTATGCTTTGCATATCATTAAAACTTTAAAGTTTCTAAATGTATTCTTAAATCAGCTGTAGAAATATTTCTTTTTTATTCTTCAAAATAGGCAAAATGTAAATATTTCACAAAGACTGTCATTTATAATAGTCAAAATAATGGTTGTTTTTACACTGTACTAACAAATTAAAATGTCCATTTGTTTGAAATACTTTTATCTAGGTAGCTGGTGGTGCGGTTGACAGAGAGTGCTGGACCTAGAACAGGAAATCCTGAGTTCAAATATGGCCTCAGATACTAACTAGCCATGTGACTCTGGGCAAAATCATTTAAACAGTCTGCCTCTGTTTCCCAATTTGATAAATGTGGATAACAACAGCACTTACCACCAGAGTTGTTGTGGAGACTAAATGAGAAAAACTGGAAAGCACTTTGCATAGTGTTTAAGCTATTATTAGCTTAGCTAATGTTAGCAGTCTATATGAAAAGGTGTTTTAAACATATCACTGAATATACACACACATATTTTACATTTGCTGCCTCTGTCGCTTTACATGGGCTTTCTCTCATCTCTGGAATGCCTTTTGTCTTTTACCTTCGGCTCTTGGAATCTCAGGCCCTCTTACAGACCTCAGGTCTTTTCCTTCCACACAAAACCTTTCCTGGTATTTTTCCTGGTCTCCCATTCTTAACATCCAAACGCATATAGAGGTACTCTACAAGTATGAGCAATTATCAGAATGCAAGCTTCTTAACAGGGCCTGTTTCATCTTTATCTCCGTATACCCAGAAGCTTTCACCAGAGTGCCTGGCACACAGCAAGAGCTTAATAAATGCTTACTGAATTAAAAACAATTATGGATACATATCAACAATGTGAAAACAGACAATGTAAGCCACAACAATTAAGTAATTCGATTTCACCCTTGATCAGGGGTAATTTATGGATTACCCATTCATCTTCTGCTTCTTCCTCCCATTGCAATTCAAAACTCTCAAAAAAAATCATACTTGGTAGCTCTGGTAGGAAAAAAGGTTGAACGTTCTAGATTATGTATGATTTTCATACCTATGGAACTTCTTATTTTGTTTCTCTAGTCAAAAACTGACAATTTTTCAGAGATGACATGGGGATTTGTTTGAACACTGCTAATATATCTGTCTTCGTATGTAAATAATATTCTCTTGGGCAGCCATATGAGGGAGTCATTTTTCTAAGTAGGAAAAGATAGTGAAACTTTTATGACCTGAAATTTTTTGACCCTACTTGTAAAAATTTTTTTCCCTCAATTATTTTTTTTATTTTAATATATTTTATTTGATCATTTCCAAGCATTATTCGTTAAAGACATAGATCATTTTCTTTTCCTCCCCCCCACCCCCCATAGCCGACGCGTAAGTCCACTGGGCATTAGATGTTTTCTTGATTTGAACCCATTGCTTTGTTGATAGTATTTGCATTAGAGTGTTCATTTAGAGTCTATCCTCTGTCATGTCCCCTCAACCTCTGTATTCAGGCAGTTGCTTTTTCTCGGTGTTTCCACTCCCATAGTTTATCCTTTGCTTATGAATGGTGTTTTTTTCTCCTGGATCCCTGCAAGTTGTTCAGGGACATTACACCGCCACTAATGGAGAAGTCCATTACGTTCGATTATACCACAGTGTATTAGTCTCTGTGTACAATGTTCTCCTGGTTCTGCTCCTCTCGCTCTGCATCACTTCCTGGAGGTTGTTCCAGTCTCCATGGAACTTCTCCACTTTATTATTCCTTTTAGCACAATAGTACTCCATCACCAACATATACCACAGTTTGTTCAGCCATTCCCCAATTGATGGGCATCCCCTCGTTTTCCAGTTTTGGGCCACCACAAAGAGCGCAGCTATGAATATTTTTGTACAAGTCTTTGTGTCCATTATCTCTTTGGGGTACAGACCCAGCAGTGCTGTGGCTGGGTCAAAGGGTAGATATTCTTTTGTTGCCCTTTGGGCATAGTTCCAAATTGCCCTCCAGAATGGTTGGATCAGTTCACAACTCCACCAGCAATGAATTAATGTCCCTACATTGCCACATCCCCTCCAGCATTCATTACTTTCCTTTGCTGTTATGTTAGCCAATCTGCTAGGTGTGAGGTGATACCTCAGAGTTGTTTTGATTTGCATCTCTCTGATTATAAGAGATGCAGAACACTTCTTCATGTGCTTGTTGATAGTTTTGATTTCTTTATCTGAGAACTGCCTATCCATGTCCCTTGCCCATTTATCAATTGGAGAATGGCTTGATTTTTTGTACAATTGATTTAGCTCATTATAAATATGAGTAATTAAACCTTTGTCAGAGGTTTCTATGAAGATTTTTTCCCAATTTGTTGTTTTCCTTCTGATTTTAGTTACATTGGTTTTGTTTGTACAAAAGCTTTTTAGTTTGATGTAGTCAAAATTATTTATTTTACATTTTGTGATTCTTTCTATATCTTGCTTGGTTTTAAAGCCTTTCCCCTCCCAAAGGTCTGACATGTATACTATTCTGTGTTTACCCAATTTACTTATGGTTTCCTTCTTTATGTTTAAGTCACTCACCCATTTTGAATTTATCTTGGTGTAGGGTGTGAGGTGTTGATCTATTCCTAGTCTCTCCCACACTGTCTTCCAATTTTCCCAGCAGTTTTTATCGAATAGTGGATTTTTGTCCCAAAAGCTGGGATCTTTGGGTTTATCGTATACTGTCTTGCTGAGGTCGCTTTCCCCCAGTCTATTCCACTGATCTTCCTTTCTGTTTCTTAGCCAGTACCAAATTGTTTTGATGACTGCTGCTTTGTAATATAGTTTTAGGTCAGGGACTGCAAGGCCCCCATCATATGTGTTTTTTTTCATTATTTCCCTGGATATCCTTGATCTTTTGTTCTTCCAAATAAACTTTGTTATGGTTTAAAAAATTTTTTTAAATGGAAATATCTTTAGAAAAGAGATGAAGAAATCTAGGCTATATTTTTGCTGCCCTGATGTTACTCCATTTCCATAGGCACCACCTTCAATCAGACCCTCATTACCCATCTTGATTTGCCTTCTTGTGGATCTTAGTATGAGGTTTTTCTCTTGTCCAAACACAGCAGCCAAAATAATCTTCCTTGAATACTATTTTTAAAACAGCATTCTTAATTTATAAAATTCTGTTTAAAAACCTGTAGCAGCTCCTTGTTCTATATCCTAATCCCTGACCAACAAGTATGCAGTCCACTAAACAGACACCATCCACACCAATCTAGCCAATTTCCTAACTAATAAAGATGGATTCTCTTCTATAGGGAAGAAAATCAGATGATTGTCAAGAATCCTCTGCAAACAGCTTCTGACTGTTTTTTAGACATAGAATTTCCTCCATCCAGAAAGTATCTATTCACATCCATTAATCCTTGTCCTAGTCTTCCTTTTAAAACTTATCTCAAAGAAACATTTTCTGATCAGTTCTACAAAAAGTATTGGTAGTTTATTCTGTAAGTTCTTAGGCCATCTGTACCAGTATCCACTGTATTAATTGATAAATTGTTTACACTGTAATTGGCTAAACAAAATGAATACTTCCAAGTATTCATTCTGTATTTATATTTTGTTTAGCCAATTACTTCAAAGCATATCTAGTTAGCTCCTATGAATTTTCTGTGCCTGGTACAGTGTGCTATGGAAGTAGGTAATGAATCAATATAACCATTCAAACAGAATTAATCAAATTAGAATTTATAAGCAAACCTTTCTCTCAACTTCTAGTGGAAGTCTCACATCTCTTCTTAGGAAAAGCTGTGGTGTTTCCCTTTGAGGATCCAGATTTGTCAATTCATTCAAGATTTCTGGCCAGTCACGAACATGTTGTAAGGGTTTGTGATAGGGCTTCAGCTGAAGGCCTGGAAAAAAAACCAAACAACTTTCCTCTTATAAACAATTACACAATAGTGAATTGATCACCTCCATTCATAAAAACTACAGAGCAAATAGTTAAATCTTTTAATATGAACCTATTTTTAAGCTCTAGTTATATATACATATATATGCATACTCATGCGTATGTATTTTTGCATGCATATATCTATATACCTATTTATGTCTTGTCCTTTCATCCTATACAGTTTGTTGCTGTTCCTTCTAAGTATACTTCTTTTTGCTTCCCAGCTAATAACAACAGTTTTTAAGAGTTACCAATGATCTCTTTTCTTATAGGGATACATATCATTTTAACTTATTGAGTCTCTTAAAATTTTTTTTTGTTTTTCTTTTTCCCCCTCTTTTTAAATTACCTTTTGATGATTCTCTTGAGTTCTGTGCTTGGACATCAAATTTTCTGTTCAGGTCTGGTCTTTTCTTTACGAATTCTTGAAATTCTTCTATTTTGTTGAATGACCACACTTTCCCCTGTAAGAATATAGTCAGTTTTGCTGGGTAATTGATTCTTGGTTGTAGACCTAGTTCCGTTGCTTTACGGAATATTGCATTCCATGCCTTTCTTTTTTTCAGTGTGGATGCAGCCAGATCCTGAGTTATCCTCACTGTGGTTCCTTGGTATTGGAATGACTTCTTGGCAGCTTGTAATATCTTTTCTTTGGTCTGATAGTTCTTGAATTTGGCTATAACATTCCTGAGTGTTGTCAGTTGGGGATTAAGTACAGGAGGTGATCTGTGGATTCTTTCAATCTCCACTTTTCCCTCTTGTTCAAGGATTTCGGGGCAGTTTTCTTTAATAATTTCCTGTAATATAATGTCCAGGCTTTTTCTTTTGTCATGGTCTTCTGGTAGGCCAATAATTCTTAAATTGTCTCTCCTTGAACGATTTTCTAAATCCTCTGTTTTGTGAATGAGATGCTTCATATTTTCCTCAATTTTTTCATTCTTTTGGTTTTGTTTTATAGTGTCTTGCTGCCTTGTGAGGTTGCTCGATTCAAGTTGTTGTATTCTGGTTCTTAAAGACTGGATTTCATCCTTAGTTTTTTGGTCGTCCTTTTCCTTTTGGTCGGATTTTCTTTGGAGGTCATCTTTCATCTTCTTCACCTCATCTTTCATCTGCTTTGCCTCATCTTTCATCTCCTTTGCCTCATTTTCCAGCTGGTTGATTTTGGTTTTCAAGACACTATTTTCTGTTTCCAGATGACTTATCTTAGTTTTTACGTTCTTTTCCCAATTGTCTTCAGCCTCTCTTAATTGTGTTTTGAATTGCATTTTGAGTTCTTCCAATACCTGTATCCAATTCGCTGGGATTTCTGATTTTTCCTTTGCTGGGTCCTCCCCCTCTGTTTCATTTGCTCTTTGCTCATTACCTGTGCAGAAGCTGTCTATTGTAATTTCTTTCTTCTTTTTCTGTTGTTTGCTCGAGTTTATCCCTTCTTTGCTCCCCGTATTTGGCTCTGCTCTTGCTCCTCTCATTTTGTTTTGGTTTTGGGGCTGTCAGTCTCCCCTCTTGGAGCTTTGTCAGATCTCTTGGTACAGTCTCTAGGGGAGGAATGTTAGCTTCCCTGTACTCTGGAGGCTTTTGATTGTATTGAGTTCAATTGGGTTGGGCTGTATGTTGTATGAAGCACTGAGGCTCTGAAGACTCCTGGAAGGCTGGGCCGCTCAGGCTCTCTCCAGTTCTCTCCAGCTGCTTCTCCGCTGTCAGCAAGTGCCTTTGCCCGCCTCCCTAAACTCTGAGGAGTTCTGATGGGATTAGTTCAACTGGATTGGTCTGGATGTACCCGAGGCAAGGGTGAGACTGGAGCCCCATGGAGGGACCCAGCCACCACCTGTTTCTCCCTGGCTTCCTCCCTGCTGTCCAAACTGGATGCTCCAAGCCTGGCAGCCCACTGTTCACAAGGTAGACCCTGCAAACCAGCACCTTTGCCCGCTCAGAGGTTCCCGCTGCTGCTGGGGGCTCAGCCCTCTGGGTTGTGGGGGAGGGGTCTTGGGACCTTCGCTCTGCCTTCCCCTTAGCCCTGAGTATTCTCGGATTCCAGCTTTTGGGGGGGGCGTACCTTTTGATTTGAGTCCAGAAGGAGGGTTCCCCGCTTCTGTCCTGTTGTTCAGATTGAATTTCGGTGCCCTAGGAGCATTCAGTCTGTATCGGTAAGGAAGGGTCTTCCACAAGGTCTGAACTTTTGCTGCTTGCTAAGCTGCCATCTTGACTCCGCCCCCCAAATATTTAAATCTAAATACTGAATTCATTCAAATTAAGAGACAACCTTTTCTTTTTAAATATTAATATTCAAATATAGAGTTGCTTCACTTTAATGCTAGTTTAAGAATAATTTGAAAATGTCTTAAAACAGAGTAGGATCTATGAAATTTACCTAAAATTCTTAATTACCTCAAAATACTTTTGATTATATTCCAACTGATAGATTTCACAAGAATCATCAATTTTAGACTGTAGAGAGATTATGTAGTCCATTCTCATTTCATAGGCAAAGAGAGAAATGAGTTGTCCATGGTCAAGAGCTCAAGTGAGAACTCTGGAATGAGGGCCTAGTTCTTTGGACTCACAATCTAATGTACTTTTTACTATATAACCAATCAAACCCAATTCAATTACTTCTATCACATAGCAACTAGATTTTGATTACTTTTCCTTTGTGGTAAAAATATACTCAATCTAATCAAGTTTAAAACTGTATTTTGATAGAAAATTAATTAAAACTTGGCTATGGAAAATAGGAAAAATGGAAAAGTACACAAAAGGTACTTCATATATAAATAGGTAGAAGAGAAAATCTAGACAATAGTTTTGGTGCCTTTTTTTTAAACCTTTACCTTCTGTCTTGGAATCAATCAATACTGTGTATTGATTCCAAGGCAGAAGAGTGGCAAGGGCTAGGCAATGGGGGGGGGGGGTGTCAAGTGACTTGCCTGTGCCAGGGTCACACAGCCAGGGAGTGTCTGAGGCCAGATTTGAACCTAGGATCTCCCATCTCTAGATCTGGCTCTCAATCCACTCAGCCACCCAGCTGCTTTGGTCAAAAGCTTTGGTGCTTTTGACTTTAAAAGCAGATGTCTTTCTTAAGCAATCTTTGATATATCAAAAAGAATGCTAGATTTGAGAACCCAAATGCTGGGTTGTTAACACTATCTGGGTGTCCAGGGTCATGTCCCCTCTACCTCTTTGGGGCCTTAATTTTTTCATCTCTAAAATAGTGAGTACACAATACCCATCTGTGTGCATATACACATATAATGTGTAATTATAACAATATATAAAATGATAATATAATTATAATACATATTATGTATATATTATATACCTCATAGGCTTGGTGTGAGGCTCAAATGAGACAAAGATATAAGCACCACCTAAGAGTCAGCTATTATTAACTGTGAAACTCTTTATGGGATTTTGAACTTAATTAACTTGGTAGTAAAGGCACTTATTACTTGAAGATTGAGACTTATAGAAAATTTCAAGCTGAATTGGTACTTTTCCTGATTTATCAGCTGTGGAGGCTAACTTGACTTGTTCTTTTCCCATGAGTGCTGGGCTACATGATTAATCTGTCAGCAGGAACAAAGGCAATAAAAATGGAGTCACCAGGATGGGGACACACTCCCAAAAGGCCTTCAATAAATACCTGCAAAGCTTATCCCTATAAGCAGGGCTGTGGCCAGGTTAGCTGCCCAGTTCTGCCAGGGGGTGGCAAAGCTGGGAAGAAAAAATTGTGATGTGGTAAGGAAAGAAATTAAAAGAATGGCATCTTGATTTACATATGATCAGGCCAGCTAGCATACATAACAAGATGAGATTTCCTTTGGTTTCGTTTTAAAATTAGAAATATGATCCGTGTCTCTTTTGTGTATAACAATATGTCTGTATTCTGAATATATTAATTAAAAATATGAAGAAAGAATCATAATTTCTTCCCAATGAACTATATTTTTATTTACTAGTATTCTAAATTTTGTTTTTACATTTTTTATATAACCAAAAAAAACTTAGACTTTTAAAAGGACTTGGGTCTGACATTTATATCAGATAGATGATCTGATTATGAATAATATCAATAACTATAATCTTAGCAATGTACTGTATTTTTCCTCCATCAGTGTCCACTTAGGTCCACATCTTGAGCAGTGAAAATTTTTCTTGCAGTACCACTTTACATATACAAAATATATGAAAAATATTTGGCATGTTATTACATATTTTAAACAGATTCTTTGAATAAATGTGTGCATGCATGTATACATATACACACAGAGTGTAAGATTGTTCAAAGGGAAAACACATCTTCCTGATCATGTAGCACATTCTTTGTACTTAAAATTTTTTCTCCCTTTAAATCCATGTTTTACCTAAATGAAAAAAATCTCATTCTACTAGTGATTTAGAAATAGGAGCACTAAATTGTGTTTTCTTGTTAGTCAGAAGACATTTCCTTAAAACTTCTGAAAATTTCTGCACAAAACTCAATCTCTTTAGGAAGAGATAGTTTTCACTTTCAACTCTTTATTTCATTGAATATTAGTATAACTTCAAAATTCTGTGTCTTGTAAAAGAAAAAGCAATTTCATTTCTTCCATTTCTATCAACTCTTTCCTAAACAAGGTGATTATAAAATATTATGATGCTAAAATAAATATGGATTATTCGGTAACTATAATGCTAAAAGACATATATAATCACTGCTAAGTAAATGATAATGCTAAGAGTATTTTCCTTCTGGGAAATCTGTAATACACAAACATAAGCCTAATTTTTCTCAGTAATAACTAACTATATATTGTTTCCTCCATTTTACAGATGGATAGCTTCCTAATATTAAAAATTTTACCTAATCTTAAGAAAGTGGATACATATAGATGGTTCAAAGCTATAGATAAGATTTTAGAAATATTTTGAAAATGTTGGATTTTGATTTTGTAATATAGTAGCCCCACAAAGCATTATTTTAAACTTATCAACAATATAACAGAATTCTTCTTACTGAGGTTCTCTGAACAGATCCATATAGTGAAATACTGTTGTGTTTCATGTGAGAGACGCATTCCTTCCATAATCTGCTGTACTGTGGTATTATTTCCATGTTTCAGTTCAACAGAACGATATGATCCATCCATTCGGTATATCCGTACCTTTTCATACTACAGTAAAGGAGGAAACCATTTGCTACGTTAAACACATTTCTAGTATGGAAATATTTAGACTGGTTAAAGTTCAAGTAAGAATTTGCTAGGTACATTTATTGATACTTTTCCAATTGCTAAGTCCTCTAGTAACTTATATAAAACATTAGAATATAATGGATGAACTTTGTGGCTCAAGAGTTATCCTAAGAAAGTGGTTCATTTTTCATGTAAGTAAACTTATATGGACAGAAATTCATTTAGGTGACCATTACATATACTGCTGTGGGCAAGACCTTTAGAAGAATTGAAGTAGTTCTCATAGTCAATAAAAGGATAAGGAAAGTGGTACTGGGGTATAAGCTCAAAAATGACAGAATAATATCTGTCCAAATCCATAGCAAACTATTTAACATCACATAATGCTATGCTCTAGCCACTGAGACTGAAGAAGCCAAAGTTGATCAATTCTATGAAGACCTACAACATCTTCTCGAAATCAGATCCAAAAAAGATGTCATGTTCATTAAAGGGGATTAGAATGTTAAAGTAGGCAATCAAAAGATAATTGGAATAACAGGCAAATTTAGTATGGGAATACAAAATGAAGCAGGGCAGAAACTGATAGAGTTCTTTCAAGATAATTCACTGGCTATAGCAAACAGTCTTTTTCAACAATCCAAAAAAGAACTCCACACAAACGTCACCAGGTGGTCAATACTGAAATCAGATTGATTATATGCTTTGCAGGCAAAATAGACTGTATAAAGAAATTCTAAACAGTCAGTTAAACAAGACCTGGAGCTGCCTGTGGCTCACATTTTGAGCTTCTTATTGCAAAACTCAGACTTAAATTGAAGCAAGTAGGGGATAACCATCACAACATATAGGTATTACTTAAATGACATCCTTTATGAATATGAAGTGGGGTGATCAAAAGATTTAAGAGATTAGATACAATAGACAGAGTCCCAGAAGCTTGCAATACTCTCTAGCAACAAAAAACATCCCAAAGCTTGCAATACTCTCTAGCAACAAAAAACATCCCAAAGGAAAAAAGAGCAAAAAAGTAAAATGGCTCTTTGATAAGGCTTTACAAATAACTAAGGAAAGAAATGGAAAGAAAGGGAAAGAAACTGAATGCAGAATTCCTGAGAACAACAAAAGATAAGAAGGTTCTCTTAAATGAGCACTGCAAAGAAATAGAAGAAAACAAGAGAATGGGAAATATAGATCTCTTTAAAAAATTAGAGCTGTTTTACATTTCATGTAAAAATGGGCATGATAAAAGACAAAAATGATAGAGACTTAACAAGTAGAAGAATTATAAAAGAAAGATCTTAACATCATTTATCATCAGTATAGTGTGGTTGCTGATCTAGAGTTAGATATCCTAGAGAATGAAGTGAAGTCGGCTTTAGGAAACATTGCTAACAATAAGATTAATGGAGGGAAAGGAATTCTGACTGAGCTATTTAAAATTCATAAAGTGTTACACTCAGTGGTCATTGGATTGGAAAAGATCAATCTATATGCCAATCTTGGAGAAGAACAATGCCAAAGAATGTTTAAATTACTGAACAACTGTGTTTATTTTACATGCTAGCAAGGTTATGCTTAAGATTCTGCAAACTAGGCTTTAGCAGTAACTCAATCGAGAAATATCAGAAGAGCAGGCTGGTCTACCAGAGATCAAATTGCCAACATTAGCTAGATTATAGAGAAAGCAAAAAAAAAAAATTGAGTTTCAGAAAAACATTTATTTCTGTTTCAATGACTACACTAAAGTCTTTTGACTATGTGGATCATGACAAAATGTGGTAAGTCCTCAAAGAATGAGAGTACCAGATCATCTTACTTGTCTCTTAAAGAACCTGCATGCAGGCCAAGAAGCAACAGATAAGGCTGACTATGGAACAACTGATTGGTTTAGGACTGGCAAAGGAATATAACAGGGCTAATTGGTTTAGGACTGGCAAAGGAATATAACAGGGCTATATATTATCACCTTTTATTATCTATCTTATATTATCATGTGAAATGCCAGCTCAATGAATCAAAAGCCAGAATTAAGGCTCCTAGTAAAAATATCAAGCTCATACAGATATGTAGATGATATCACTCTAATGGCAGAAAGTGAAGAATTAAGAAGCCTCTTCATGAGAGTGAAAGAGGTATTTAAAAAAAAAAAAAGGTGGCTTGAAGTTTAACATAAAAATATCCTAATATCTCAGCAACTGGTCCTATTGCTTCCTGGTAAATAGAGAGAGAAGAACTGGAAGTGATGCCAGATTTTTATATTCATGAGCTCAAAGATTACTGGAGACATCAATGGCAGCCATGAAATTAAAAGATGCTTGCTTCTTAGAAGGAAAGCTATAGCAAACCAGCTTTTTTATTTCATCCCAAGAGTGACTACTCTAACCTACCCTTCTTTCTTCTTGCCACCAACCCTGCTCCTAACCTCTTGCTACTTACAATAGGTGATATAGTTTACTCTGTGGAGAACAGTGTGGCCATGGGACATGAGATTCCTCAGCATTCCCCACCTCCATCTACATTCTTAAAATCTCTGCTTCTTTCCTCCCTCTCATTCCCTGCACTTGTAGAAGTTCTGGTGTCCTGAGACAGGATGTCCTGAGTTCATTATCTGTAGTCCTTTTTAACTAAGTTTAGCATAGAAGGGTAGAAGATAGATAAGATGGTAGTTAGACCAGAAGGATCATGGCGTAGGGAACTTTGTTAGGATCAGAGAGAGTTGGACATCTTTGTAGCGATATAAGAAAGAGCAAGTTGACAGAGAGAGATTAAATATGTAAGAAGATCCCTGAAGTGAGGTCAAGCAAGAACTTTGGTAGAATGGCACTAAGACTACTGTCAGGAGATATTAGCCTTCATGAGAAAACTTGACTTATAGATGCATTAGAGAGCTACAAAGCAAATTATTTTATAACTTTTGAGGGGGGAAAAGTGTTACTGCAAAATGAGGATTGGAGCAGAGAAAAAGTTAGGTGTGGTGGCATTTGATATGGTCTTTAAAGGATGAATGTTCAGTAGGAAAAGGTGAAAAAGAAAAAATAGCCTGAGCAAAGAAAGACATGGAAGTAGGAAAATGGAAACCCTAGAGAAAAACACAAGTCCCTTTGAATTTGCCTTTTGGGCACTAGGTGGTGTGCTCATGCCACAGCAAACTGAGTAAAGACAAGCAGCTCTAAATGAACCCAGAAAGGCAAATTGAAGAGAACTATAAAAGATGAGAGTTGTCTCTATTTTTTCCTCTGGCAGTTTCCCTGTCTTCTCTTTTCTCAGGATCCCATTTTTCTTACGTTTTAATTCTTTAAGATATATAATGTCACTACCCCATGACACTACTTTGTGACATTACATATGTCAAAGAATTAAATATTAGAAAAGAAAAAAATTTTTTTTAAATAAGCACTTTCCCCCCTGCTCCTTCCTCCCCAACCATGTAATGCAAACTGTAAAGGCTCATTTGCTGATAGGTGCCCAGGAGCCTGGGGTCGCAATGGTGCAATGCAGAGCTCACTCCTCCATGTCATAACTTTCTAGAACAGCCAAGGGGAGATGCCCATTTTGGATAAAAATGCCTCCCTCTTCCTGTGAAATATGTTACATCACAGACTGATAATACAGAATTAGCTCATGCTGTGCTAAAAACAGGAGTCTGTTGTAATCCTAACAGTGATCTCTCCATTTCTCTAAGTCATTTATATACTCAGAGAATACATACTGTAATCTGAAAAATTAAGGAATACTACATTAAACTGCAACTATAGAAACATGTTAAAACAAATCCTACATATAAAGTATTTGCAAATAAGAATGGTTGTGGAGGAGGACTAAGGAATCTAGAGTTAGGTGGGGAAAAAAGTGTCAGGATGTTTCAGATGGCTACAAGGAAAGAAACTCTCAGGAAAAGTATTGAAAATCAGAATCTCTTAGCAATGTTGGGAGAGAATATGGAAAGGAAAGGAACTGATGCCCTAAAGAAACAATAGCTTGTGAGTGAGCAACAGAATGATGAAAGCCCAGCATGGGTATACAATGCTTCTGTCACATGGTAGGAAACTCAGGAGTAGATGGACAAGAAGGGTAGCTGGCATGAGACAACTACAGAAGATGTCCCAAGGATGCAAAGGTCAAATACTGATAACACTTTAATTTACCACCAGTTACATTACCCTAAATCCCCTTGGATCCTTGACCTTATAATACTCTATAAACAGAGAACTGGGGCTCAAGCTCAATCATGTCTAAACCCTGGTAAGAACATGAAGTTCATTATGGTAACACACATGATAAGTGGCAGAGCCAGGATTTGAACCAGGGTTCTTTCAATCCAGATTTTAAGCCCTTTTTCTGGGTCATATTGCCCTAATCCATATGTAATTTCTGCCCTCTGTTTAATGCATGCCCGCACCAGGCTGCTGAGAATCACTCGAGAAAAGTCACAAGTCTACACTCCTTTTATCCATTACAAATTCAAGGGATGCTGTAACTCCCAAGTCAAGTTAGTAATGTATATATGATAAAAAAAGAATACTGCATCTGTGGGGAAAGTATATAGTTAGGTGTGAATAGAGGAGTATAAATTTTAGTTAGAAACATTTGTAAGGCAAAGAAAGAAATACAGACAAGCCTAATACAGAAGAGTGGACCTTCCACCATCATTTCCCACTCCTCCCAAATCCCAAATAGAATGCAACTAGATTCAGTCCATGATCTAAATAATTAGAAATCTCCAGTGTGGGCTTTCCTTAAGTTTCTATCTTCCCAGATGATTTGGGCAGGAGTCACATTTTATTCTTCTGAATCCTTCAAAACAGCAGTAAAATGCAAAGCAACCTCCATAAATACTTGTTAATTGAAAAGACATAAAGACTGGGTTGATAATGCTGAATATAACAATTTAAAAATGGGTTTTCTTTAGAAAATTATTTTCTATAGTTTTTTTAATATAAAAATCTAATAACATTATTCTCAAGCATAACTGTTTCCTTTAGTTATTAAATAAACCTTTATCATACCACCAGAGCTATGATATATATCTCTATATATAAAAGTATATATATAGACATGTCATATTCCTTTCTCAGTCTTAAGCCAATCAATCATTCCATAGTCAGCATGTTCAATATCCCTTATCTGAGGCTCATTAACAGGTTACATTGGGTCATTTAGGATAGCAGTGTCTTTATTTTCTTCACAGGGTGATAAATTTATCAGCCCCAGAAATGCTTAAGGACAAGAAGTTTAGTGATCTATATTGTTGGAGAGAGTACCCACAATGGAAAAATTTTAGGCTCTGTAAGTGTTTAAGAAATACTGTAAATTCGAATTGCAATAAATTTCAATCGTTTCAGCAAAATAATACATTAAATAGCAATATATATCTAGAATCATGCAAAAGAAACAACGAATAACTACTGTCCTTTCTAAGAAACAATTAAACACAATAAAACCGAACTAATTTGTTCTATCTAGCATTGGTAAGTTGCCCTAAATTAATGAAACTAATGAATTAATGAAAAACCCAAAAAATAAACACATAAGCACCTGTAGTAACTTGAGATAGACTAATATAGTATTGCTTAGTAGAAATCTTAAGGAGCAAGTGTTGCTTTAATGAAAACAGAAATTTTTGAAGCCCCTTAAGTGGCCACCTAAAAATAATGTTGACTGTACCAAAAAATAAAAATCCTCTAAGTATTTTAAATAGTTCTCCTACAAATTTTATACTTCTGATTTATCCTATTGTGGGGAAAAAATGTTAGCCAAATAAAAGCAAATCTCAGAACAGTTGGAATAATCACAAATATGGAGTTATCAGAGTGAGTTTTTCCTAACCTATAAATTCTAATCACCCAGTGTAATACCTTGTCCCTTGCCTTGAACCTGAAATTTGCCTACTGATTTAATGGCTTGTCATCAATAATCTGTGCTACCATGTCAAAAACTCATAAGTAACAGGTCAACTTAAAAACATATATTAGATTAAAGTTGTTTAAAAAGATAACTCATACTGGCTTATTGATGGCTTCCTTCAACAGTTTTGCAGTCTCTTCCCAATCATTCTGTTTGTTCTCTTCACAGACATTTAATGGAGACCTTCCTTGCTGGTCAATAATGTGCTACAAATAAGAAGGAAAAGAAAGGAATTGCAAGCATCATAAGCATCATGCTATTTTCTAAGCAGAAAGTTCATTAATAATTCCTAGAGTTCCTCCAACACTGTTTATTATACCGCTTTTTCAGGCTTCAGTCTGTCACTAGAAATTTTGAAGTGATACTTTGTGTATATTCAATACATAGTCAATGACATGTTCAGGAACTTCAGTACCTTGTTTTCTGATTACAGACACAACCAATGTTTTACAAATACTATTTTCTTTTTCTTTGAAGAAATATTAATATACATCTTATAAGCAAAATGGACTTTTTATATGAAATTATTAGGATATTGGTTCAATTCTTAAGTATGACAGCAAAACTTGCAAATAAATATTGTTTGAGACTACATTTATAAAATGACAAATACCTCTATTACTGTTTAGACTCTCTGAAAGGCAATTTAATGTTGTGGTGTTATTACGTGTAATCACTATTTTTTTAAAAAGGGAAAAAGCAACTTACTCTATCCACTTCTGGATGATTTAGAAGGATTTGCACTATTTCAACATGTCCTCCTCCAGCAGCAAAATGAAGGGGAGAACTAAGTTGCCCATTTAAGAGGTTTGGATTACACTTTCCTTTTTCTAACAGCATGCGAGTAGCCTCAACTTTTCCATACCTACAGAAAAAAAAAATAACTTATTAACTAAAAAAAAAATCACAAGTGATTTTTTAAAAATCCTATTTTTAGACAATATTCCAAAGACTGCTGAGGTTTTCTAGGACATATAACAAGGGATTAAGACACTGACGTAAATGTGTACGGTGGCTAGGGGTTTCTTCTAAGTAATTTTGGTTCAAGTTGAGTGTTTCTATTTCTGATGAACCGGGAGAAGACAAAATTTTCGATATAAATTGGGCAGGGAAAGGGAGAAGTACAAAGTAAAATAAAAAGTATACGAAGGTGTAGAAAAACGTGTCAAAATCTCTAAGTGAGGAAATTCAAGATAATGAACAATTAAGTGCTCAATTCAATAACTGCAAAATAACCACAAGAAAAGTTTATTAACTTTGTTTGCACAAGCCTCAATAATATGATCTAAACCAGAATCAACAAATGAGACCAATAAGGTAATAGTAAAACTCAAATCAATATTCATTAGGATACATGTAAAACCCAGTCAAACTGCTTGTCAGCTCCAGAAGGGAGGAGGAAAAGAATATGAATCATGTAACCATGGAAAAAGATTCTAAATTAATTTATTAAATAAATACATTTAAAAATATATATATATTCATTAGGTACCTAATATTGCAAGATACTTTAAAAGAACAAAGGTAGGAGGTATGTATAGTTCTTTCCCTAATGGAATTCAAAATTTGGATGAGGAAGTAAGGTATAATCATAAGAAAAATTAAGCTATTCAAAGTTTAATGAACAACTCAACAATATAGGAAATATTAACAGAGTACAAAAAGTAATACAGGAGTTCAAAGAAAGGAGAAATTAGTTTAGATAAGATTGTCAGGAGAGGTTTTAGTAGAGAAAGGGGAAGTGAGGCCAAGTCTTCCAGAGAGTGTAGAAACTGGATAGATACTGGGGAAGATATGGACATAAAAACAGAGGGGGGAAAAAGTAATGAGTAAATCACTTTGGTCACAGTGAAAAGTCAAAGATAAGCTTGAAGAGAGTATTCTGTTCACAATGACCGCCTAGGGAGTGTACACTTCTTCAAACCATTCTTCTCAGAGCTACCAAAATCATCTTCCCAAAAATACAGGTTTGACCCTGTTAAGCCCATCTGAATTTGGGGTTTCAAACCTATTGCCTTTAGATAAAACATACCCCTTCACCTTACTTAGAAGACCCTCTGCAATTAGACTACAATATAGCTTTCAGTCATTTCTAGTCAACTCTAGCCAGGTTCTAGTACAACCTGACTACCAGCTGAACTGAACCTGATGTACCTTCTCCTGGCACTGCCTGTGCACCTGCATGGGCATCCTTCATATCTACAGCAATCTTCATCTCTGCTTTTCAGAATCTTTTATGCTCCACTGAAGTTCAATTCAGGTGCTAGCTATTCATTAAACTTACCTTTATCTATGCAGCTCAAAGGGTTCTCTCCCTCAACTTTCTGTAGGCCATTTCTTTTTGATCTCCATCTTATTCTCCTTACACTCTACCCACTCTCTACCTTGTATTGTACTTATCCAAGGCACTGGCTATATCCTTTCCCATGTCACCTCATCCCCCTTTCCCTGGTGGAATAAAAACTTTTTGAGGACAAGGGCTTGTGCTATTTTTGTTTGTTTTTAATCTTTGTCTACCTTATAAGAATGAATCGAATGAATCTGTAATCTCATTTCTTTGGAAACTCTCTCCAGGGTACAGATTGCTACCCATCCATCCTGCCTATCCTGTGAGACTTTTGTCTATGCTCTGTCCAAAGTTGCCCTAGGGAGTCTACCCAATGAGTTGAGGTGTTCCTTGAACTCTCTTTACATCCCAAGTATTCTGGCAGCCTCCTTGTCATCCCCTGTTGTGGCCATGTGACCAGCCCATCCTCTCTTCCTGTTATAAAATTACTGGATGATACAACTTGAAGGCCAGTTCTTTCTCATGATACCCCATCTATTCTATTTTGGGAGTACCCTGCTCTCAGGGTGAGCACCATGAAGAGAACCTTTTCCTCTGCCTTCAGGGTGATCTTTAGTTCTTTGAAGGCAGAAGTGTTTCAAATCTCATTGCCATATGGCAATACCAGTAAAATGTTAGTACTAAAAAAATCAGGCCTCTGCTTTCATAGGAAATTTGGGATCAATAGAAGCATTTGCAATTTCCTAAAAGCAATCTTTTCCTTTTTAATTCTGGACTTAGCTCCCTGTCCATCTATGCAACTGAATCTGAAGAAGAGACATTCTTCATCCACTTGGTCCTCCCTGTGTGGATGGATATGGCCCAAATTATGATGGATTATAGATCTCTTCCAGAAGATTCTGAAATGCCTTTCGGTCTCTGGAACATCTATCTACCCTCCTCAACATGGACTCTGCCCTAGATCTCTTCTATTACAGTGCTGAATAGCACATATCTCATATCAGTTTCTTTGTCTCCACCTCTTCCCTCTCCCCTGTTATTTGATGCTTATTGCTGGAGGATTACTGAACAGTCATTTCTACTGTTAGGTCTTCCAAGGAATTGTAAATATTTTAGTTACAGCAACATTTTTATTATTAAATCAAATGCTTTGTGAGGAGAGATCTTTCTTCTCTTAGCCAAACTTTGAGAATAGATTCAATTTTTAAAACAAGCCTTGGGGGCAGCTGGGTAGCTCAGTGGATTGAGAGCTAAGCCTAGAGACCAGAGGTCCTAGGTTCAAATCTGGCCTCAGACACTTCCCAGCTGTGTGACCCTGAGCAAGTCACTTGACCTCCATTGCCTAGTCCTTACCACTCTTCTGCCTTGAAGCCAATGCACAGTATTTACTCTAAGATGGAAGGTAAGGGTTTAAAAAAAACAAAACAAAAAAAACAAACCTTTATTAAATGCCTACTTTGTGCTAGGAACTGTGCTTACCAGTTTACAAATGTTACTACATTTATCCTTACAACCCTAGGAAGTTGGTTCCATTATCACCATTTTACAAATGAAGAAACTAAGGCAGAGGGAGGTTAGGTAACTTGCCCAGGATCACATGTGTATGAGGCTGGATTTGATCTCAAGTTTTTCTGACTGCAGTCCTGGCACTTTGTTCACTGTAACACTGAGCTACCTTCAGTATTTCAACAAATACTTTATTAAGTGGCATAATATATATAGCTTAGTCAGAAACAAGCCTCATACGATTTAGCACATCAATATTTGTTGAAGTGGCCTTATTAAAAAGAGCATCTAAAAGAGGAAGGACAAAAATGGTTCTTAAGCTAAGGGAGCACCTTGATCTTAAAAGCTGTTTCTCTTATAGGCTCTCTTAGCACCTTCATCTGCACTTATAGGTTCCATGAACATTTCTGTGTAGGAGTCCCTGATCTGACTTTTTTTGACTTTTCAATCCTCCTGAGCCCTTATATTGATACAGATGCCAAGTCACATTAATTCAATCTCCACACCAATTTTTGTACCATATTTCCTTCTTTCTATTCATGATAAAACCACCCTTTAAGGTTTTTTATCACATCTCTTCTGTACTTCTGCAATGGATTTCTAACTGGACTTTCTACTTCATTGATCTCTTTTCCAATCTATCTTCCATACAACTGAAAAACAAATATTCCTAAAACACAAATTAGACTGTCAGTCCCCTTCTCCAAAACCTTTGGTGATTCCTTACTGCATCTTGGATAAAATAAGGCCTCCTCCATTTGGCCTTTTCCAATAGGGATCCAGACTCTCTTTTCAGGCTGATTACATATTATTTCCCCATACATGCTCTTTGTTCTAAGGAGGTAGGCCTACTTGCTATTTCTTCTACACAGCATTACATTTTCTGACTGCGATTTTACCTGGGGTGACTATCCTCCACATCTGAAAAGGCTTTCACTTCTTAGTGTTCAGAGCTTCCTTCATGGCTAAGCTTAACTGCCAGACCTGACAGGAGTCCCTTTGGATTCTCCCAGCTGTAAGTGGCCCTCTTCCAAATTCCTTGGTAGAACTATTATGATGTATACTTCCTACCTTCATAAGCTGTAGCTCCTTGTGGGCACAGGTTGCTTCATTTGTGTTTGTATGACAAGGCTGAAGTTGTGATTTTACTGGAGTAGGGAGTCTCTGCAGTGGAAACTCCCTCCACTGAGGCAGATCAGCAACTTCTCTATAACATTCAGTCTTAGGAAGTTGCCTGGGACACTGAGAAGTTAAAAATTGCCCTCGAACACAGAGCAATTATGTGTCAGAGGCAGAATTTGTCCCCAGGTTGTCTTCCTGTTTGTACTTCCAGTTTTTAGGTCAGCCTTTGCATATAAGTACTTAACAAAATGGGTAACTCTGTCATTCTCTCTCACATTCATCCTAGTACATTCAATGCTCTAATCCAGTAGGCCATAGTGCCAGAAAGAAGGATGGGAGATGAAAGAGAGAGATGCCAAAGCATCAAGTTTTATACTGGTTGAAAATTGTCATTTTCAGGCGGCACAATCTTAGCAAGAAGAAAAGGTTCAATATTTTAATTTCTATAATCTCTGAAGGTGTTATTTTTTTAAACTATATGCTCAGTGGGAGAGAAATTGTCTTATAGAACAGATTATAAGAATATGTATAGCAGATCTTCCCTAGAAATAATATATCTTATCAACTTTTCTTGTTGATTGAAGAGGTAAATCTTAAACATCCAACATTTATTATTGTCAGTTGATTACAGTATCAGTCATACTAAGGATGTGAGGATACTTTGAAAATGTAAATTAATCAAGGTCATGATTGGTGTGTTTTGACTTTTTAAATCATAACACACAAGTACCAGACATCATGGAAATGAAACAAACATTAAACAACTATTCATTGAAATAATATTCAAATCACAATAATAAAAACATAGGATGTAACAGCCTTTTTAAAGAAAAATACCTACCAGCATGCATAATGAATAGGTGCCCAGTGGTCATTATCTAGCTGGTTTACTGAAAAACTATCATTGAGAAGACGGTTTAATAATTCTGAATCTCCTTCACAGGCACTTCGATGAAGAGGGAAATCATCTACCCACTGGTGTTCTCTGATCATGATAAAAGAAATGCAAATCAAAATGTGCTTTTAAAAAATATACTCAGTCTACTAATACATATTAAAAATGAGTTTTTAAGTTTAAGCAAAAGAATGACTATTTCTATGTGAATATTCACAAATATTTCATACGTTATGGTTTAATGGGTGTTAAGTGCTCCCTTTCACTGATGCAGACTGCAGCCCTACTATGACGTAGCAAACAATCCTCCAGATTATTGGGGAGGGGTGGGAAATGAAATGCCACCTTGTGACCAACCTGTTAGGATGGTCTTTTGGTGACAAAATTTATTATCAGACCCATACTCAAAGCTTTTCCGGCTTGGAAGAACCTACCACAGCTTGTGTTTCATGGGCATGAGATTCAAGAACCCCAGGTCACTTTTGTTCCCCAGTAAGGGATCAGAGAACTTCAATGGAGGACAGAATATATTATTTGTATAAACAGAAGTTTAAACACGAATCCTAGTACTAGATTTTAGGAAAAGAGTGAAAGTAGAATAAAAACAATACAGTACTTGTCTTCTGTAACACTGCTCATGCTTCTCTGCCATTTTTCTTGCTTAGGAATCTGAATCTTTGAATAGTCTGGAGCTCCAAGACCAAAGTATGGATTTATTACCACTTTATCTACCTAGTAAAGTAGGGGAAAAGAATCAAAAATTTGAACTCTGTAAGTTATAAAGCCCTCAAACAAAACAAGTATTTGTATCTGTTATTTTAATATGCATAACTGTTAATGAAGGTTTTATCAAGTAAAACAACTTGGCATTGCTGGACATTGTTAAATTGCTTTTAAAAACAGAAGTGGCAGTTTTTTCAAAGGTTTACATACCCTGTTTGTATACTGGAGATCTGACCCAAACAAAGGGTTATAGATACAGGTATCTGCTTTTTCCAATGCTAACATCTTACTTTTTATTTCTAGTGCACTATAGCCCATATGAAGTAAGTTTTCAGTCTGGCTGGGTTCAGTGGCATATGCTGGGTTGATGACATTAGTTTTTATCCGCTCAAGAGGAGAAGGTCGGAATAAAGCTGGAATGAAATGAGATTGTGCATGTCGCTCATCTAACCACCTGAAAAATAGGAAGGACAAGCCACAGTGGTCCTTGTTCAACAGTGAAGATGAACAAGGCAATAGTCAGTCTATTTACAGGATATCCTTGCAACATGTATTCAAGCAGCCTTGATATAGATTTTACTTACTATTGCTAGTTAAGTAATTTACTTGTTGCTTAAGGCACACAACAACATGCCTCTTTTTCATATTCTATCTTTATATTAGTGACAATAATGCCTTCTTTCAAAAATGTATGGTGTACTTTATAACCTCATTATATTAATCTCCATAACATCACTGTAGCATTGGTGGGTGGCAGGTTTATGTCACTAACGGAAAATTAAAGGCATTGATGTTAAGTGACTTGTTGCTTGGTAGATTGTTATCAAACCTGCCCCTATACTAGGGTCCTAGGCCATTGCTCCATTGTAGAACTGCCTTCTTTGCAATTGTTTCAAAGAATTGAGACAATCTGCTGAAAACTAATTAAATTTGTACTCCGAAATCTAAAACATTGTGTGCTGTGTCCAGACCCATGATTTCATTTGTGAGGAACTCCTGGTGTGTAAACTCCCTCCACTGATGTTAATCAACAACTTGAGAAAACTGACAAACATATATATATAAAATAACACGTTATGTACCCTGGCACTCTCAGAAGTGTGTTGTAAGCTACAGTAGTTTCATGCTTGAAGAACAATATGAGAATATTTTATAGAATCTGTAATTTTTTTCTAATAATACTTCTTACTTATCCAGGGCAATTAACATTCTTGCAGTAAGAGTGGCAAAATGAGTGCTGGATTCACTACAGACTCGCATGATGTCTTGTAAACAGTAGAAAACTGGACATCCTGGACTATATGAATATTTAGTATTATCTAAAAAAAAGAATGAAAAAGAATCACTCTAATGAAAGACTTAAGTTTATATAAACTCTTCACTTAAAAATAACAGTCAAAATTACAAAATATATACCAAATAGCAAATCATTCCTCAAATGAACACAGTATTATTTAGAAAGAAACCTGGAAGATCTGACATCAATTTATTTTCTCTGGCTAATAATTTGGAAAAATTCTTACTCCTCAGTCTTCTACCATCTCATAGAGACCAAACTTGAACTCAGTAGGAGAGAAAAGCTACACTCCATTTCCCTAGAAAGATCAGAACAGGCCAATGTGCCATCTTTTCTTTTTCTTTTTTTGTTCAGATCTGTAATTCCTTTGGAATACACAGCTCCTGGTGAAGAAATTCTCTCTCATAAAGCAGTTCAGCCCTGCTCTGTGATTTAGTCCCATGGATCTGTGGTGCACTCTGGGAGATGAAAGGACTTTATAAAACCACTGAGTATTCAAGGTGAGACTTAAACTCAGGACTTTCTGACTTTAAGACCAGAGTTTAGCCATTATGCTGCTAGACTGCCTTTCATGTTGCCATAGTCAGGCCTAACATTGGTTCATCCTGCACAAGCCAATCTCTAACTAGGCCTGAATTCAAAATACATTTTCCACATTTACATTAAATTTTCTAGTTATGGCCCCTGATTTTGTCAGGTACAGTTTTCCTTTTAGGAGGGTGCTTTCTTTTGTTCCTCATAGGTTGAAGATCATCCCCATATTCTATTGATTCACAAATATATATTCATTTTTCACCTTTATTCCTGTCTGTCCTTGTCTATAAACTGATTGCTATTAAAACTAACACCTATGCTGCCTTTTTCTTGGGCTACCTCTATCCCATATTTTAAAATAAGAATAAAGAATAAACTGTGTCCCAAATTTCATTTGGATTGTCCATTACTCTCTCTAAACTGAAATCAGAACTGATTATTTTCTTTGATGTACATGTTTTAGAACATAAACATCATCATAATTAATTTACACATTTTTCAATAAATATAATTTAGCATGTAAAGTATATATGGATTCAAAAGTGTACCTTTGACAACAGATGGAACAATAAACAAAGATGCCTCTCTGCCCATTTTTTCTCCATCAAGAGGAAATTTCTTCATCAATACCACTCGTTTTCCTTAACATATAAAAAAATTTGAACAACATACAGGCTTAAATTATCCAATTTAACAAATCTTGAGCATTAAAAAATTTATGGACAAAATAGGACTCAAGTTTAAAGAAAAATGCAATTAGCAAGATAAAGTTAGTTCTTAATCTGCAATAACAAAACTGACAAAACATTACAATACTACAACAATGATGGATGTTCATAATAGAGATAATCAATCTAGCTAGTTCAGGGCCATAGCCTAATTCTTCAGTAGGAGAATTTGATATGTGGAGCAAAGGAATAACCTTGATCCAGTTAGGTATTGGGGTAGCAATTTATCAGTACAGGGCTCTGCAGGTTGGGTATTAGGGATGTTTCTATGTTTCAAAAGATAAAGCCTTTGAAGCCCTCACAATCTGCCAATTGAGGAGGAGAACACTGGGGGTGTTCTGGAAATAGCAAAGTCAAGCAATCAGCTCTTTACTATAATGCTGGGTGGGCCCACAAGAATATACTGTCTTCCTTCTTTACTCCAGTCTTCTTCTAAAAGCCTTTTTTCTTTGAAGAGTAGGGGTGAAGGGAAGGCCTGGAGGGATAGGGGACTGCTGCTTTTAACTTAAAAGTCTCCTTTTCCAGTTGTGGATGCAAAGTAACATAACTTTCATCCTAACAGTTCCTTATCTGAGATCTCTTTTCCTTGTCTCTGTCCTTGCTGTTTCATTTTCATTTCTGTCTTGCAGCTGAAGCAAGGAAATTTCCATTTTCTCTATAACAAATTTCCACATCCTAAGAAGAGGGCTTGTGGCATTGATATAGCATAGAAGAACAGTATTTAGGATAGTTTCTGGATAAGCCACAAGAAGAACATGTGGAGAGATATATATGCATAAAGTATAAGAAATAATAATTCATTCTTATCTAAAAACAACCTAAGTGTTTTGAAAAATAGAAAATATAACAAAATATATGAGGGTATAAATGAAGACTTTTCTAATGCAATTCCAAGAAAATGAAATGAGAACTGTCTTTGCTATTCTAAAAAAAATGTTAATTTTGTCATTTCCCTGAATTATTTTCATTTCAATTCAATAAGAATTCAGTCCTGAATTGAGAAACAAGACATAAAATACCTTCTTTTCCTTTTTTATCTTAAGAATAACACTAATTAGTTTAGATATTGTTATTTTCTCAAAATGCAGAGAAACATTTTAATATCTAAGAAAATGGTGCTCATTATGGTGGCCACTTTGTGAAAAGTTGGGAGCTCCCCAAAGGATCAGCTCTGCTGTAGATTCACCAGCCACATGGATCTAGAGAGCTATACTTCACATCAGAAAGCAAGAGGAATGAGGACTAAAACTAGAGTAGAGGGCAGGCACTTCAGGTCAGTTCTGGTTCTGATGTCTCATGGTTCTGTTGTCTTGTACTAGACCATAAGCTTCTGTTTATATTCTATTTTCTAGTCTCTCATTTCCCATTTGAACTCTGCCAAAATCCTCTAATGCAATATGATTTTTTGATCCTGAACCTTATCCCTTGATTCTGTTTCTACTAGTACCTGCCTCCCCTTTTAGTCTCAATTTCTAAACATTAACACAGTTTACCTAGTTGGACAAAAAGCATACAGGGAATAGATCCTGTCTAAAGTGGCCTTCTCTGATGTGGCCATTTTCTTACATTATTTCCTCTTGGGCTTAATCTTCCCTATTCTATTGCTACCCACGATCCAGCTGTGTTAGTTCTTTTAATTGCCCATTTTGAGCATTGTAATTATATGAACATAACTGTGAGGTAATTCAATGTGTGGTTGATGGAATTAGTTGTACTAATATTACTATAGAATAATTTTTTATATTTTCACAAAGTTCTATTAACTAGGTCATTCAACAAATGGTCTCTCTTTAAAATGTATTAACATATTTCCTGTCTTAGTAAATATGAGCATATCCTGCCAAATGTGATCAGTTGTTGACAGTGAAGCCACAGAGAACATGTGAGAGCCAGCAGAAGACAACTAACACAAGGTCTTTCATTCAGCCTCTTGATCAGGGGGTAAGATGGATATTTAAGGCACACTGTATATGCTACTCAAAGAGGATTAAAGAGACTATCAAAGAAAATGTTGACAAAGACAAAAAATTTTACATGGATTTCCCAAATTGTGGACATGGTGATCGTGTTCCTAACCCCTGCAATGTAGAAGAGATACCTGTAATTTGGTCTTAGGCAATGACTGAGTAAGAAGACAGTAGAGCTTTGTGATGCCAGGATGGGGTTAGTTAGAATGTGTCAACAAGAGTAGCATAAAATAAAGTTTTCAAATCAACTTGGAATATTGCTATAACTGATAATCAAAGATCTGGAGTTGAGAAGGACCTTAGAGGTGATCTACTATGACCACCCCCTCTTTTATTTTTTGATTGAATGAAGAATAGATATCCCAGAGAAGCTAAGTGACTAGCTCAAGGTAGTAAATAGTCAAGCCAGGTTCTGTACCCAGGTCCAAAGTTGAGTGTTTTTTCCACTGAACCTTGATCCTATGGATACATTTGCCAATTTCCCAGTATTTAATTGAACTGAATTGTTAAACTGTAAACATTTTATTCTCTTCCTTTCTTTCTTTCTTGAGGAGGGTGATGTTAGTACCAAATAATAAATTAAGTACTCATCAGTTTACATTTTTTATTTTCTATCAAGGCCAATAAAATTCTCAAAGCAGCTTTATCTTCCTATTGTTTTTATTATCTCCTTTAAAATTTTTAGGCATTTCAAAAAGAAAGAAAAATGGCAAGAGTTTTAAGTTCTTACCTTTGATACCCTGATTGGCTGGAGAAATTGGTTTGGTAGTCTCTACTACATAATCCAAAATGCTTTGTGTTATTTCACCACTTCCCTGAAGTTTGGTTTCCAATAAAACCTTCTTTCTTTTTTTCTTTTGTCCTTCAATGGGAACTTCAAGCAACAAAATCTTATAAAAATACAAAGAATAAGGAAAAGAAAAAAAAGCTTGATATAACATAATTTACTTATCTTAGGATATTGCCACATTACATAATATCATTACAGAACTCCACACAAAACCTAGATAATACTAATTTAATTAGTTTTAGAAAACCAAACCCAGAACAACTAAAATCTTGTCCCAATGCTTCGCCTGATATGGAAATGGTCCTTGATTTTTAAAGGTGATCCCACTAGAGTGCAACCTCTGACAAGTGCTGATCACCATTTCAGATATGGACCCAAAGATAGATTATGTGTCTGTTGCTGAGAAACAACTTAACTAAATTTGGTAAAGATTCATAAAAAACTGGCTGCCAAGTAATCAAATTATTTTGACTCTAGCAAACATGAACACTCTTTATGAAGGCATGCAGGAGTTGCAAATCGCACTGTTAGAGGAAGTACTCAATTATGATCACAGAATATATACTATATAACCCAGAAATAAATCGTATAGATTAACTAAGAGAGGAAAGTTGGAATGAGTCTAGATTGCAAGTTTCTCATGAGCTTCTGAAATCCATTCTATAGACGGATGACATTTCTGTTATAATGAAGTTTGCCCTCCTTACCAGTTAGTTGACTTAAGTGTCATTCATTTAAAAACTGTACAAAAATAATGTAATTATTAAGTAAAGATTAAAAATTACTTTAAATAAACAACAAAACATGTCTTTAGGAGGAAATTAAGACATACTTATTTAGACTGAATTTATGGATAATTTTGACATTTTATCTTATTCTTGTTTTTAAACAGTGCCATTTTACAAATTTTTTTTTTCTTCTGAATAAAATGCAAAGACCCACAAGAATAATTTGTCAAATAAATTACCTTAAAGACTTGGCCAAACAATAGTTAATAGAAGAGAGGAAGAGTAATGGATTTACCCTTGAAAAAAATTCAATTTACACTGCCTGGTAAATTTTTTGTTTAATACATACATACATAAAAATACATACATATATGTTGTTTAAAAGTTATGGTTGACAACAATGGTATTGAATAAAACACATTTTTTGTATGATTTTGTATATAAAAATTCTGACTGCTTACTGTCTCAGGGAGGGGGAAGAGGAGTGCAAGGAAGAGAGAGAGAGAGAGAGAGAGAGAGAGAGAGAGAGAGAGAGAGAGATTTTGGAGCTCAAAATCTATTTTTTTTTAAAAGAATGTGAAAATTCTTTTTACAGGTGATGGGGGAAATAAAATATGAAAAAATAGCACATATTAAATTTCATTCTTACTTCATATGATTTAGCTCGATATTCACGAGAATTGAGACTGGCAGTATTCTTTGGACGAATCACAGCAACATAGGCATCTTCTATATTTTCTGGATTTCCCATGGCTTTATTAGAAAAATGAAAACCCACATAAAAGTAAAAACCTGAGGGATTGAAATAAGCAAGAAATCATAAAACTGATTGTAAGGTAAAATAAAATACAAAATATATTTTCTAAGCATTGATTATGATTAATATCCATGCCTTTATTGAATTTTTAATACTTTTTGCATTCCATTTTAGAAAACTCTTAGAATAAGAATACATAGTATATAAGAAGTAAGAATGCGGAACAATTCTACAAACTAAAATTCTAAACTGAGATTATTTTTTATTATTCAATAAACTAAAGTTTAGTGGTTTAGTTTTCTCATGTGCAAAATATGCAAGACATTAGTGGTGGTTTTCACATGTTCTTTGTAAACTACTTAGATAAATTTCTGCATAAATCAATATTAGTGAATTCATTATATTTTTTTCTTTAAAAACACAGAAATGAATTATGCATTTTTATCACAAAGTATCTGAAAATAATAAGTTATATGTATACTTGGTATTTGTATAGTAGTTATCTAGTTGTAATATGGTAATATCAAAGAATATTTAAATAATAACACCATAGACAACTATCTAGAATACAACTGGGAACCAGGAAGTAAAAATACCCCGACAGGACAAAAGAGATGTCGCTAAATCTATATAATAAATCTAATGTTGTTTCTTTATCGGTCAGATGCTTGAAGCTTTTTTATGCTTATCTTAAATACAATTTTAAGCTAGAATATAAATTAGTAGCAAAAGAATGTAAGTTAATAACTAAATATAAGTACTTTGAGGAAAAGAATTATTGTCTCTGACTTTGCATTCTGAAAACATCACACTGCTTTTCTTATACTAAAAGCTTAACAGATATTTGTTAAATTTAACTAAACTGGTTTCACAGGCAATGAAGAAAAGAAGTAGGGGGCAGCTGGGTGGTTCAGTGAATTGAGAGCCAGGCCTAGAGACAGTACATCCTAGGTTCAAATCTGGCCTCAGACACTCCCCAGCTGTGTTACTCTGGGCAAGTCACTTAACCCCCATTGTCTACCCTTTACCACTCTTCTGCCTTGGGACCAATACTGAGTATTGATTCTAAGATTTCCATCTTAGATAAGGTTTAAGGTTCCATAAGATAAGGTTCCATCTTAGGTAAGGGTTTAAAAAAAAAAAGAAAAGAAGTAAAATAGTGGAAAGAGACTACATTGAGGCTGCCAGTTGCAAAAGAGAGGCACAGTGCTTGAAGCAAAAAAGGGCCAGCTGAAAAGGAAAAGCTGAAAAGCAGAGCAGTTTGGGGCCATTGAGTGCCAAAGAAAACAATCTTCTATGCCTTTCTATCTCTGAAGGCATCTAATCATAGTGTAGCCAAGTATGCTTATCCTGTTGTCCATGAGTCATTAAGGACACATTATATTCAATAAGATCTGTTTAAGCAGGAAGAGATGCATGTGATCTATCTTAGAAAAATTTCCACTCAAAATGGTATATGGAAAAAAAAAAGTTTTGCCTCCTTCTTTCCCAATTACATACAGGAAATAATGTCTTAAAATAGGTATTATACTTCCAGGCATTACTAATACAAATGTAAAATCTACTAATTTTTTAAAATGCCAAATAAGTGAAGATAGTCATATTTAATTCTTTACTACAACTACTAGATAAATGTTAATTTCTGAGAAGAGACTTTCAATAATACAATAAAAGAGGAGAAATTTACATTAATCATTACTGACCAAGAACAATATCACTTTAGAACAGCATTTCCCAAACTGTATGCCATAAAATGTGCAATGAGAAAATTTCAATGTTTTTGATTCCCTTTCTCCTATTTTATCCCAAAAGTTCACTTCTCTTTACCTTAAGAGTAGCCCTAACTCCAAGCTCCTAAACCAATATTTATGAATTTCATCAAAATTCAAGCTCCAGAGGTTTTCACAATACAAGTTTTGGAAGTGCGATTTTAAATCCTTTAATTGGGTTTTAGATTAATATTTCTCTTAACTGGAAACTCACAATAATGTTGTTCATATGTTAATTCATCTACCACAAAAAGACTTGATCAGATCTAAGTTTTACCTTATAGCATTAAGGCTTTACTTGCTTTTTGAGGAGGTAGTAGGTCTATTTCTTTCTGGGATTCTCAATCCAGTACCGAGTGGCATTAAACTAACTTGAAGATACAGAAGAAAAAAAGATCATAATTAAAAAATGATTTTGTTAGTCTCCCCATAATTAAGCTTATTTAATGACTTACATATATTGTTTTGAACAGAAGGATTTGGTAAGACCCTAGGATAGACAGAAGGTCTCTTTTGAGTAAATGATGGCTTCTTATTTTCACTTCATTTCAGGGGAAAAAAGCTTGATTTTCAAAATAATCTTTTTTAAGCTTCTCAAAATAATAATTATAACAATAGTACACTTATATAGTGATTTAAGGTATGCTATGTCCTTTACAAATATTATCATCTCATTTGATTCTCACAATAACCCTGGGAGGTAGGTGCTATTATTATCTCCATTTTACAGATGAGGAAACTGAGACACATAGTACTTAACTGACATGTCAGGATCACATACTTAATAAGTGTCTAATAAGAGATTTGAACACAAGACCTCCTGACTGTCAAGCATCCTATCCCCTATGCCACCTATCTGCCTAATATAGCAAAGTGTCTCAAAGTAGGCAAAAAAGGAGGCAAATTTTGCTTTTCTAGTCTTCGATCTTGTAATTGTTTTCAACTTGGACAACCAATTACTTCAAATCTGTGGATTTTAACCTAAGGCTATCACCTTAATATGGTACAGGGGCCCTGTCCAATAGATATAATGACAAATGGTATTATTTACGAATAGATAATGCATTAGTTCACAGTATTTATTGAGGCACTTTGAAAAGTCTGTAGGAAGGTCCTTCAGAAGGGTCCTATTAAGGTATATACAAAAGGGATGCATGGTGCATTTTCACTGTTTTAGAAGGATAAGGCAAATACAAGACATATAAAGATTCAAGCAAAGGGAGTGGATTTTGGAAGAGACCTCTGTGGTCAGTCTGAATTGGTTCTGGAATAGGAATCCCTTCAATTTTCCCAAGTAGTCTTTCAGCCCCAGCTAGATGATTGATAGCTCAACGCCTCCAGGCAGTCACTTCACAAAGGAATAGCTCAATTCCTTCTACAGAGCATTTCTCTGCAAATTTCACTATTTCTAGTTTCTTTATCTTCTATCCAAGTACCAAGACAAGCAGTTCTTTTTAAATTTCTCTACTCTATAAATGCAGCCAAAGAGCACATTAATTTGTTTAATTGCCACTATTTGCCAGTGGGTTCTAGTTATAGTGAGCTTATTAAGTTCATTAACGGGGTCAGCTGGGTAGCTTGGTGGATTGAGAGCCAGGTCTAGAGACGGAGGTCTTAGGTTCAAATCTGGCCTCAGATACTTCCCAGTTCTGTGACTCTGGGCAAGTCACTTAACCCCCATTGCCTAGCCCTTACTGTTCTTCTACCTTGGAACCAATACACAGTATTGATTCCAAGATGGGAGGTAAGGGTTTTTATTTAAAAAAAAAAAGATCCCAGATCTTTTCCATATAAACTTATGTTGGTCAGACTGTAGTTTTTACAGCATTGATTTCCTTGGGCCAAGTGAAAAATCTACTAAAGAGTATGTTTATCCTTACTAAGTTTAATATAATTAAATTTGGGCCTGTAGAGATCTTTTTGGAAACTGTCATCCAATAATAAAAGGGGATAAATATAGCATCTACCTTGTGGGGGTTTTGTTAGAATTAAAGAGGCTAATATATGTAAAGTGGTTTACAATATAAATATTAGCTCTAAGTAGCCAATCTAGCTTTGTTTCGTCTGCAAATATACTAATTTTAGGGAAAAAACTGGTAAAAATGTTGAACAAATCATATTTTATTTTTAGCATGACAGTGGAATATGTAATGAATTTGGAGTGAAGGGAGGTCTATGTTCAAATCCCAATTGATACTTTACTTCTATGACAGTTGGACAAGTCAGTGACTCTCAGTTCCTTATCTGTGAAAAGAAGAGTTGGACTAGAGGGCTCTTCTAGTTCTGGATCTCTAACCTTAAGATGTTCCAGATAATAGGCCTCATTGTGCCATACCTTTTTAAACACTTCTGCTGAAGTCTTCCAGAAGCTGAAGCTTAGTGAGGAAGAACCAGAAAAAATTTCTCTCAGATTGAATGTAAACTCTTAGCAATCATCTAGAAACAAACTGACATCTTATGTTTCCAAACACAACTCAAAACAATACATTACAGTGGAACGAGAGCATTTCACTCTCTTGTCAGAGGATCTAGACTCAAAGGCCACCACTGCAATAAGGCATTTAAGCTCTCTCAAGTTTCTCAGTTTCCTCATTTGTAAAATGAGGGGATTGGCCTGGCAACAGTAGTTCTATGATTTTACCAGCAAGGCAAATACATATTGATTTGTAAAATGTCTCTAATCTTTATTGTTTCCAAATTGGTTTTAAAAATCATGTGAAAAACTAAGGGTTCTGTTCAATCCAAATAGGTGAACTATAGAGTCTAGAAACAGACATGACAACTTCCCTAACTTCCCAAAACTCTAAAAATGAAATAGTTTCAAGAAAGCTTTCAAAAGGTAACAGAATAAGTACTAACATAATTACCTGGGACAAAACAGAAAGAAACAGGATTATTAAGTTGAGATAGAAAGAAGGGAAAAGATAATAAGAGGTACTGATAACTCAAAATGGAAAAAAAAATTTGTGGTTAAGGCTAAAATTTATTTGGTAAGAGATCTTGAGATAATCTACTGAGGTTGACAAGCAAATGAGCAAGTTAAAGCTGTGGTTTGTAATATTTAGCTTTTGATGACTAGGTAAGTTTCATATCATGATGAGCAGCTGAAGGGTTCAGTGAAAATGGAAGACAAAATAATTTGTTTATTCTTCTTCCATTGGTCTTTCCCCCCCTTATACACTAGAGAATGTGTCGTTCCCCCCCCCCCCCCAATTTATTTATCAGCTCCAAAGGAATCTCTAATATATTGGGCATAATGATTAGAACTCTGATGGGGTCAGAAATCATACTAGTAGGACCAATGTCCTTGAGTTGAGGTGTGACTCTTTAGATTATCAAAATATTTAAATGAAATTATTTCAATGAAGATATCCCAGAAACATTTTAACTCAACATGTCTAAAACTGAACCCATTCTCTTTCTCCCTAAAGCTTTCCCTATTCTTCTCAACTGCACACTCTCCCAAACCCCATAAATCCAGTCAGTTGTCCAATCTTGACTGTCTGTTTTCACAACTTTCTCCCCTCCCAATCCTTATCTCCACTCATATATCCATTCCCTTATTTTAGGCCCTAATCACTTCCCTAGACCTCCTGACTGGTCTCCCAGCCTCAAGTTTTCCACTCCATTCCATCCTACATGCAGGTTGTTAAAGTAAGTTGCCTTAAATATATATCTATGTGATTCCCTTACTCAATCAAGTCCAGTGGCCTCTGGGATAAATATATATAAACTTTTTTATGTAGATTTGACTTAGAAAGTCTTATACAAGTTGTTCCCAAATTGATGGATATTACCCCTCCTCCTGCACTCAGTGATCCCACCAAAATAACCTTCTCTGTTGCTCAGACACTTCTGTCTCCACACCTTTGTAAATGGCCAACTCTCATGACAGGAATTCACTCCTTTAACCCTTCCTCAGAGCCTGTCAGTCAATCACCATTTATTAAATTCTTCTATGAACTGCTAAATGCTGAAGATACGAAGAAAAGTAAAGAGACAGTGCTGGCTTTCAAGGAACCCACAGTCTAAAGGGGACAACACGAGAATAACTACATACAAATAAGCTGTATACAGGAAAAGCTGAAAATAAATAGGGAGAAAGAAGGCACTAAAATTCAAAGGACCAGAAGACTTCCTGTAGAAGTTAATGGCAAACCACTCAAACTCCAAATGGGGTCAAGAAGAGTCAGACATAACTGAAATGACTGAACAACAAGGTGGGGGGGGGGGGCAGCGGCAGAAGGGACCACTCTAACAGATGAATGGAGGAGGGCCTATAGGAGGAGGGAAGGGACTTGTGGCAGGCAGGCAGATCAGACAGTAGGCTATCACATCAGTCCAAGTTTTAGGAGATATGGGGCTGCACAAGGGTGATGTCAGTGACAAAGGAAGGAAGTGGGAAGTATCTGAGAGAGCTTATAAAGGTAAAATCAAAAGGTCTTAGCAATGGATTAGAAATGTAGGGGGAGAAAGAGAAAGAGTGAGGAATAGAGGGATAACCCCTAGGTTTCAAGTCTTGGTGACTGGAAGGATGGTGGTACCCTTGACAATATGAGGGAAGTCTAAAAATGGGAAAGGGGAGGTAAGATAATGAGTTCAGTTTTGAACATATTGGGCTTCAGATGCCTAAGGGTCATCCAGTTTGAGATGTCCAATAAATAGTTGGAAATGTGAAACCAGAAATAAGGAGAAAGTATATGCTAGAACAGAAGATTAGAGAATCATTAACATAGTGATCATCATTGAATCCATGGGAGCTGATGAGATCACCAAGTGAAATAGGGTAGTATAAGAGAAAAGAGCCCAATGAAGAGTCCTATGGGACACTAGTGGTCATCAGGTGTAATAACGAATGAAGAGCCAGTGACTAAGAAGGAAGAGTCAGATAGGAAGGAGGAAAACCAGGAGAGAGTAGTGATGGAAAGGAGGAAATAGTTGAGCATAGCACCAAAGTTTGGAATATATAGGAATATGGATGAATAGAAGTGTTCATACATAGTAAAGTCAGAAGAGAAACAGATTTAGGCAAAAACATAATTATCTCAATTTGGATGTGCTGAATTTTCAATCCTCATAGGATATAGTTAGGGATGTTTTGGAAGTAGTTGGAGCTGGGGAACTGAAGCCCAGGAGAAAAGTAGGTACTTTCAGTTTGAATGTTATGGTCTTCTCTTTATTCTTTACCTAGTGTCAGCAGGATTGAAGAAAAGGTAGAGAGATTGAATTCTTTGCCAAGGATAAATAGAATATGACCTATTACATGCCTGCTATGTGCCAGCCACTGAAGTATACAAGTCCAAAGGGTTAAATTATTGCTATTCACAAGGATTCTGCATTCTGTTGTAGATAAACATATTTTAAAATCTACAGCATAAAAAGTAATTAATATAAATATGCTTGTATACAATGTTCTTCATTAGGTACTGAAATTATAAAGCATTGAGAAGATATATCATGCCTGTCCTCAACTGGCTTACAGTTTTTACAAAAGGCAAATACTCCCTAATCACTCAACAATTTAGGGGCTGAAAAATTAGTATCTACCCTGTCCTTAAATCATGTCTAGTAGATTAAAACCAACAGAGCTTAAGTGACTTGCCAAGGCCACACATCTAGTGAGCTGTCTGAGGTTCGATTTGAATTCAGATCTTCCGAACTCAAGGGCCAGTGCTCTTTCTACTGAGCCTCCTTCCTCCTCCAGCCCCATACTTTATACTTCAGTGCTTTTATTTTCATTGCTTTTTTACATTGTTCCTTCAAAGGAGAATGCCTTTTCCCCTCTCTGCCTGTATTCTTCCTACCCATTCCTTCTATTTTAAAAACCCTTACCTTCCATCTTACATCAATACTATGTATTGGTTCCAAAGCAGAGCAGTAATGGGGGTTAAGTGACCTGCCCAGGGTCACACAACTAGGAAGAATCTAGACCAAATTTAAACCCAGGACCTCCTGTCTCTAGGCCTGGCTCTCAATTCCCTGAGCCACCTACCTACCCCACTTTCTATCCATTTTTAAAAGCCAATTCAAGTAGCACCTCCTCTAGAATAATCTTCATTAACTTTCCATTTCAGACTTCACAGAACACTTTGTATCTTTTAGGTCCTTATCAAATACATTTTGTACTGTAGCTATTTGGGTATGATTTACACACCCTTAAGTAGACTTATCTCTAAGAGAACCATAGTGTTTTCTAAAAATTTTCCATTTTTCCTAGCACAGTGATTTGCACAGTGTAGTGGCAATCAATGTTTTTTTTTTTAATGGCTCATTTTGGTTGAAAATTTTGACTGTTTTTGGAAATTTAAGCCCTTCCACTCCATCCCTATATTAAGATCATGGATACAGTTGAGGTCGTAAAAGAAAAGGGATGTATTCATCTGAAGCCATGGAGATGAATGACGAGTTTGCCAAAATGTTCACCCACATGCATTTATTAAGGGTCTAACATGGGGGTGAGGAAATTGACATACAACACCCCACACACACAAAAGGGGGGGGGAATAGCAAAAGAGCGTCCCAGTTTAACAGAAGAGAAGTCCCCATGCAAACAACCCCGCACCCAAAAGACAGAGACTGATTAAGCTGTAGGCAAAGGTGACAAGTGCCGTGGAAGCCCAACAGGGTCATCCCCAACAGCATTCCGGGCTGGGCAAGGGGATGTGCAGCGCGGAGCAGACAGAACATGGAAAGCAGCCCAGAAGGCCGAAGACCACAGCTGGGAGGAAGCTGAGGTTGACCAACTGTCAAGCGAAGCAGCACAGGTCAAAAGGCCGGAATTCTTTCCTATCTCCGCAGGAAGAAGCCGGGACTGGGCGACTGATTGACTGATCGATCGATCATCCACTTAGGAAGGGCCTCCCCACAACGGGAGGGGAAGCCTGGTCAGACTTCTCGGGTTCTGCTCCCTTTCTTCCCCCACCCAGTCCTAAGCCTAGGGTTTTTCCCACGGAATCTTGCTCCCACTGGGGGTCCGCTATCCTCCCTCCCCCGAGGGAGGAGCGTGGGCCGCGCGCGATCTTACCCGAGCCCGGCAGACAGGGCCGGCTGGGGGTTGGGGGGTGGCAGTCTCCGCCTTCGCATCCCCGCCCTCGCCCACGGCAACCACGACGGCGCTGCACGACTTCCGGGGATAGGAAGACCGGCCGCCACCCGCCTCAGGCACTCCCTGCCCTGCGCCGCCGTCCGCGGGCCGGCGCTTCTGGCTGCCGGCAGGAACCTCCCATCCCTGGGGTCGACGCCCCGCCCCGGGTCTCCCGGGAGCCTGAGGGAACCGCTTCCGGGTTCGCGCCCCCTACCGCCCCGGAGGGGTCGGTGGCGGAGGTTCAGTTTCCGGGTTGCTGGCCTCAGTCGCTGCTGCTGCTGCTGCTGCTGCTGCCGCCGCCGTTGCTGCCAGGGGCTGCCATCACCCGCGCCGCCGCTTCTGCCGCTAGAGCCTGCCTGCAGAGCGTGGCTAGTCATCTCGATTGGCCTTGGTGGGAGCGGAGGGGAGCGGAGCGCGAGCGCCGGTGGGGCGGGCGGGGGCTCGAGGATGAAGCGGACTTGAGCTCCAGGCGGAGGCCGGAGCCCCCGCCCCTCCCTCCCCCAGCCTCTTGAGGTGGAGCAGCGGCTTAGAGGCATGGGGGGCTCCTGTCCGGCCTAAGGCTCCGACCGGCGTCCCGGACCCCTCCTCACCCCGTTACCCAGTCCGGGACGTGGAGCGGGGGAGGGGAGGCGGTCCGGCCCCGCAACCCCCGGCTCGAGGAGGCGGGACCCCGGGCCCAGCCGCCTGCCCTGCCGTGCCCTGCCCAGTTGGCCTCGGTGAGTTCTGTACACCCTCCCCCCCCGCACTTCTCCCCCCCATTCGAGCCTCCCCCTTAAATTGATTTTTAAAAGGTCTGTGAGTTTTCTGTCTTGGGGTGCATATTCCTCACGGGAGGCACGGGACGCCCAGCGGACCCCGACGGCAGGGGACCGTGGTGTTGGCATCCCTCCTGGATGGAGGAGCGGGCCCTCTCCCTGGACTGAAAGGCTTCCCGGCTGCTTGATCGGCTAACAAAAGAGCGGGGGGAGGGGAGTGGGCGAGCCCCTCGGGATGTCGAGCCGGGGATGCGGTGAGACGGGCGGGCCCTGAGGCGAGGGTGAATGATGGAGCGTAGCGACCTGCGGGTCTGGGGCCTTTGTGGAGGAGCTCTCCGTTGGCCAAGTCTGGAAAGAACATCCATTTCCTCCAAGCTCTAGTAACGTCTCTGAGAAATGGATGTGGAGACAAAAAGCTACTTTTTGGTATATGTACGTGCCAGAAAAGACACGCGGGGTTAGCTTCACGAAGATTGTTTGGGGAGGAAAGAAGGGGTTAGCCAAAGACACCTTCTGTGAATTTATTTGCAGTTAGTTATTCTAAATTGTGATCCCCAAAATGTGACAGACTTTGATTTGGAAGGTTTGCTTATTTGGAAGTTGACTTGTAGACTTCCAAATATCATGTAAGAGTTATAATTTATTGTTTTTTAGGCTGAGAACTTTTTTTAAAAAACGAATGTCAAGCCATCTCCCTTCCCTTCCCAGCTGCTTGTGATCTTCTTGCTTTTGTTAGGAAATTTGTTCAAGGATTGTAGGCAGCTTTAACATTCAATTGAGGAATTGGAACTCACATTTTTCAGTTGGGTTTATAAGATTTGCTTTTTCAAATGAGCTAGTGTATGTAAAATGCTTTGTAAATTTAAAAACGCTGTAACTTTGTACATGTCAGTGTTTATTTTTAAATTCACTCCAGAACTTTCTAGAAATTAGATGTTTTTAGAATAAGTGTTGATGAATTCAGTTATCAAATATTTTGTGTTTTTGTGAATGTGATATTCCAGGTACTATAGGAAGCAAATTAAATTTTAATTAAGGAAAATTTAATGTGGACTAAGATAAGCCACCCTCCCACCCATGTGTAGTCCTTTAAAAACTTATATATTTTTTTAAACCCTTACCTTCCGTATTGAAATCAATACTGTATATTGGTTCCAAGGCAGAAGGGTGGTAAGGGCTAGGCAATAGAGTCACACAGATGGGAAGTGTCTTGAGTTCAGATTTGAACCTAGGACCTCCTGTCTCTAGGCCTGGCTCTCAATCCACTGAGCTACCCAGCTGCCCCCAAAAACTTACATCTTAAATAGTAAAATGTGTGGATTTTTCTTAAGTAGGTTTTCTTGGAGCTTTTAACAGCAGAATTTATATTATTTGCCACTAATTGGCCTAGAATGGTTAGCTGAGGAACTGTATCTTTCTAACTCAAGAACTACAGTTTATTTCAGGAACAGACCGAAAGCACTGCTGTGGGTTCAAACTGCAGCTTATAGATCCTTTTGTTTTGGTTTTGAGTGAAAACACATTCTCAAGGAGAAAGAGTAGTGGAGTATATGTAAAAAACTTGTAGGGGAGGTAAGCAATCATTTGGGGAGAAATCTTTGATAAAAGAAACTTGATTGTTTCTTCCCTCTCCCAAATATCTATTCACTTTCCTCTCTTCTCTTTTGCTGGAATGGAAATATTTAAGTTTCATAATGTGCTGTAAGGGAACTTTGTCTGATTTGTCTTTTGAACTGAGTTTATGCTAAGCCCTGTGGAGGACCTGACTGACTCATCTGTGATAAATGCTCATTGTGATAGATTGCATCTTTTCCACCTTTGAGGTGTCCTTCAGGAAAGAACTAGCTTTCTTTCCTTTTGTTCCTGACTTCTTAGGTTTTGTAGTGAAAGGGATTTGTGTAAATGAACCAACAGGGTAATTTTGAGTTAAATGATCCAATAAATGTTGTCAGTGATTTCTGATTTAGATTGAGATTTATAGAAGATCAAGACTAGAAAGAATCTGAGAAATCATCTAATCCAGCTACATGACAAGGGGGAAAGAATGCCAGATTTGGGTCCAATTTCCACTTATAGTTGCTAATTCAATCAAAAATTATATTTTGAAAGCTTCCTATGAATTAGGTGCTGGGCACATAAAGATAAGTGAAGCAGTTCCGCTTTCAGGAAGCCAAGAATTTTCGTCTGGTGAACGAAAATAATTAAATACTAGATATAGAAAAAATATTTTTTGTGATGAGATGGGGTAGGAACACTGCAGGAATTGGGAAAAGGCTTAAAAGCTGAGGAGGGTCTGTTTGCTTTTCTGTAAACAAGGTCCTGGACTAAATAATCTATAAGGTGGCTTTAAACTCAAAATCTAGTCTGGGAATGACTTTATTTTGAGGCCTCCGGAAGGTTAATTAATTGATTTAGCCAAGGCATCAGAGCCAGGCCTTTTTTTCTACCTTTTAGTCTAGTATTCTTTTCATTACACCTCTGTCTCTAGTAACCTTGGTACCTCCAGTTTCTTTGATTTTTCTCTAGTGGGTACTCTGTTGCACAGTTAATCTTTGTATGCAGTGTCTAGCTTATAACAGGTATGTAATAAATGCTTATAGAATGAGTCAGTCACAGACTCTTCATGAATCTGTAGCCCTTGCTAGGATTTATTTTCTTCTCAGTGTCTTGGAGAATCCTTACCATGATAAGGCATCAGAGGAAGACTTCAGTGGATGCTTTTGTTAACAATGAATATATTCCCCTGTCATTCTTGAATGGGAATCAAAATTACGTCTTGTCCTAATTAAGCCTTCAACTTTTTCTATTAGGATTATTAAAGCTTCTCTCAAAGTTTGGAATATTTTTTTAAAGACATTTTCTTTTCAGAGTCAAGTTCACTTATATGAAATTTGAAGGACTAATCTCAAGTACTAGATTTGTCTTTTTTAGTAATTTATTAAGATAACCAACTTGAGAAAAGTTTCACTGTTTAGTGTTGAAAATTCTGAGCTATTTTATTTTTTTCTTAAAACTAATTTAAGAAAAATAATGGAGGGGGTTCTATTGTCATCCTTCAGTTTAGGAAAGTTTAGAAAGATCAATTTGACTGCTGCAGAATGGACAGTGGACTGGAGTAGGAGGAGATTTGTGGCAGGTAAACCAAAAAGCAGACTTTTGGAGTAGTTCAGATGTGAGGGGAGGAGGTCTTGCACCAGGCTAGTGACAGTGGCAGAGGAAGGGGGCACATTAGAGAACTGTTATGAAGGTAGAAACAAGAGAAGGTTTAGAACTGATTATGTGTGGAGAGGTGAGAGAGAAGGGAGTCAAGGGGATGACACCTAGATTTTGGGAGACTTGAGGATGCTGCTATAAGTAATAGGGAAAATAGGAAGAAGGGAAGGTGTTTGGGGTTGTGAAAAATTAATATTGAATTATGAAAGTCAAAACACTGCAAAGAAGTCAGGAATGAACATTGAATAAAAGCCATTAGATTTATGGCAGTTAAGAGATCATATTGTAACCTGGGAAATTTTCATTTGAAGGATAAGATCAGAAACCAAATTGTAAAGAGGTAAGAGAGTAAATGAAAAGGAAGTAGAATCAATAATACCATAACCAAAATAGAGGAACATGTATAGTTTACCTGTCAGATGAGATCTGTGGAAAGGAAGAATTTATGGTCAACTGAGAGAGAGCATTATGAAATATAAAATGGACAATTTTCATTATGTGAAATTAAAAAGGTTTACACAAGTAAAACCAATGTAACTAAGATTAGACAGAAAGGTGGGGAGGGGGTTTACAAGTTTCTCTGATAAAGGCCTCGTTTCTCAAATATATAAAGAACTGTCAATTTTATAAGAATATAAGTTATTCTCCAGTTGATAGTCAAAGGATAGGAACAGCCAGTTTTCAAATGAAGAAATCATAATGATCTATAGTCATTTGACAAAGAAGTTCTAAATCATTGATTGGAGGAATGAAAATAAAACAACTCGGAGGTATCACCTTATAACTATCAGATTGGCTAATAAGAAAGAAAAGGAAAATGATAAATGTTGGTCAGGATGTGGGAAAATTGGGACACATTATACACTGTTGGTAGAGTTCTGAATTGATCCAGCTATTCTATAGAGCAATTTGGAACTGTGTCCATAGGGCTATAAACTGTGCATATTCTTTGAGCCAGAATTATAACTCCTAGGTCTGTATCCCAAAGAGAGCAAAAGAGGGGGAAAGGACTTATTTGTACAAAAAGTGTTTAAAGCAGCTTTTTGTGATATCAAAGAATTGGAAACCGAGGGGAATATCCATCAGTTGAGGAATGGCTGAACATATTTTAGTATGTGATTATAATGGAATACCATTCTACTATAAGAACTGTTGACTAGGGTGATTTCAGAAAAACCTGGAAAGACCTATATGAACTGATTGCAAAGGAAAGTGAAATGAGAACCAGGAGAACATTATGCACAATAATAGCAATATTGTACAGTGAATCAACTATGAATGGTTTGATTATTTTCAGTAATACAGTGATCCAAGAGTGTTTCAAAGGACTTACAATGAAAAATGCTATCCACCTTCAGAGAAAGAATTGATGAAGTGAGTGCAGGTTAAAGGAACTATTTTCACTTTAAAAATAAAAATTTTGTTTCATAACATGACCAATATGGAAATATATTTTGCATGAATGCACTTGTATGATCTACTTCAAATTACTTGCTTCCTGGGGAGAGGGAAGAAAGAGAGAGAATTTGGAATTAAAACTTTTAGAAAACAAATGTAAAGAATTGTTATTACATATAATTGGGGTAAAAAAAAATTTTAAGCCAAGTAGAATCACCCATTGTAGAAGATTTTCTCAAGGAGTTTATCTGCAAAAGGGAGACATGATGAGGAATAATGATAGCTAGTAGGGACTGATGTATCAGTTTCTGAGGATGAGGGAGACATGGACATATTTAAGGTAGCAGGGAATCAACTCCAATACAGGGAGAAATTGATGATTAATGAGAATAGAGTAATAAAAGGAGCAACCTGCTGGAGAAAATGAAATGAAATGGGGTTCACTGTGCAGTAAAGCCTTTTGGCTTAGCCTCAACAAGAAAGTCCACCTTTTCATTAGGGATGAAAGAGAAAATAGTAAGCGAAGATATCTGAGTGATGTGAAATGAGACAAAAGTGGGAGTTCACCATTTTCCTTGTTTTTCTTACTTTACTTTGCATCAGTACGTATAAGTTTTTCCATATTCTATGGTTGTCATTTCTTATACAGTAGCATTCCACAATGTGTTTAGCCATTTCCCATTTGAGTGATATAGCAGAAAGAACACCGGAGTCCTAGGACCTGGCTTTCAACTCCAACTCTGGCAGGACTTGTATGATATTGGGGAAATCTTTTAACTTCATTGGGCCTCAGTTTCTTTATCTGTAAAATGAGGGGTGGAGTAGGTTAAATGTACCAGAGGTACTTTCTAGAAAGCTCAATGTCTATGTTCCTATAAGATACAATTCAGGCATTTTAAGGAGCAGGAACTTGTAAAGATAGTGGACTCCTCATAAAGATACAAAATAGTCAAAGTAGGAAGAAGTCAGGCCATCTCACCTGTTTCAGTCCAAACAAGTTAAAGTTTTCCCAGCCTAATCCCCATTTCCTCAAAACCTTGTCTGGTCTGACTGAGGAGACCTGAATTGATAAGCTATACCCATAAAAGGCTATATATATGCAGATAGAGGGGGTTGAAATAGTCCTTGTTTTTGATTGTTTTAAACCCACTTGAATAATTAGGATAATTGGTTTTGTAAATTTCCCACTCTGCTTAACTAGTTTTTGAGATAAGATAACTCTGAAGTAACCAGCCAGCGGTGAATGAGGAGAGTACCATCTTTGCATCAGAGACTAGGATAAAATAGGGCTGCCCACTCTCATACTTTGTACTTCCTTGCTGGCTGTAATACTGGCTCATGAGTACTCATTCTCCCAAGGATGAAATAAAAGAGCCTTTGACACACTGACTCTGAGTTCAAGATCCTTTTGAGTAGGTGGTTGTTCCTCTCTGTTGGGGGGCTTGTCCTGTACTAGACTTCTGAGTTCCAATACCCATTGGCAGGATGTCCTCCTGAATCTTTGTGTCGGTGGATTGGCTATTGGCATCTGGGGATCTTGGACTCCTGATGAAACTGAAGGGACTTGGCAGCTGTGTCACAAACGTTTTAGGGAGGAAAAACTGTGCTTGGGGAGGATTTGATCTTTCTAAGGGGCTCTTTTAACCATGTAAGTTTGTGCATATGGACCCAGATAGAAAACAGCTATTAAGTATTACTTGGGTGGTCCTTGAATCTGGTTAGAATCTATTTGGACCAGGTGGTTAGAGTCTTTATGCTTGGAGAGAAGTGGTCTGTACCTGCCCTGGTTGGAATCCAGGTTTAGAGATTTCCCATTGGAATCAGGTATAATGGAGACTAGTGAGTCCCCAAGGATCAGGAAAAAGAAAAAATTCACTCCCCAGGGTTCCCAAAAAGTCCTTTATGGAACCAATTGGATAATTGAGATGAATTGGAGAAATGTGAAGTTAAAAGTAAAAAGAAAATGATAAAATTTTGTTGGTTAGTGGGTATTGGAGTGCCCATAAGAGATGACTTGGCCTTCTAGCCAAAGTTCAAAATCAGGTCATCCAAGAATTGGGTGTGTCAACTTTTAAATTTATATGTTTATAATTAGAAACCTTTCAACCCCTAGGAGACAGAATATGCTAGATTGTGGTTACCAAACTCCGGTTTATTCCCCTTCAAGGAAAAGGATCTGGAAAAAGGAGATGGAGGCCTGGGGTGGGATCCTCTTGAACATTTGCCCCCACCCTATGTTCTATCCCAACAAGGAGTGAACTTAGAGGAGGAAGGAGCAATAGGGGGTGTGCAATCTGCCCGGAGTGCCCCACTAGGTATAGAAGGTGACTGGAGGGGGCCCCTATGACCCTTTCTGAAGGAAACTAGGTCAACTAGCCAAAGATATTCAGCAATCCCCATTCCCAGAAGGGGGGGGGATGAATAAGAAAACAAAAGAGGAACCCTTCCTATTACAGGAAGTTCCATTGGGAGGAGGTGGAATCAGCACACAGCCCCTTAATCTGTAAAGAAGTAAGAAATTTTAAGAAAGAAATGTGAAGCCATTGTTGGAAGACCTGATTGGACTTGTGGAACAATTTGATCAGTTCCTGGGCCCCAACCTCTATTCCTGTAAGGAATTAATGGCTATTATGAATTTTATTTTCTGGAAAGGAGAGGCAACAAATTTGGTGGGCAGCTATGGAGAATTGAGAAAGATGCTATGATTTTGGACCAGGTGTAGTTCCTGCTGTCCAAAAGTTTCCCAATGTACATCTGAGGTGGAATAATAATAATGAGAACCACCAGAAGAATATGAGGGATTTAAGAGGATTGATAATCCAAGGGGTTAAAGATGTAGCATCTAAGAGCCAAAATTTAAATAAGGCATATGAGATAGAAGAGAAGGATTAGTCCTCATCTGCTTTCTTGGAGAGGCTGAAAGAGCTGATGTGGCGATATGGGGGAATGTACCCTCAAGAGTCTTACTCAGGGTATACTCGAAATGAATTTTGTCTCCAAAGCTTTCCCCAACATAAATAAGAAACTAATAAAAGTTGAGGGATGGAGTGATAGACTGTTTAAAGGAACTTCTTAGGTAAGCACAAGAAGTTATTTGTACAAAGGGAGTATGAGAAACAGAAGGAGAAGGCTAAGATCATGGCGTCAACTGTTAATTAAATCATGAAGAAACACCCCAGTTACCAGTGGCAGAAAGTTAATAACCCTCTGGGGTGCTGGGACAGGAAGTACCAGAAACACCCTAATGGCTATAGGAGACCTGAACAATGAAGACCAGGTCAGGGGAAAGTAAGGAGATTGAAAAAGGGAGAAGTTTCAAGTGTGGGAAGATAGGACATATGCAGAGATATTGCCCATAAGGTGAAAAGGAGACTAAGGTGCTCTCCCTGATGGAGCTGTAGACTAGGGAAATCTGTGGTTCTTTTTCATAGGTCCCTACCCCCAAACCCTTGATAAATTTAAGAGTGGAGCTGAATTGGGAGGAAGTAGCTTAATTAATAGATACAGAAGCACTCCCTCCCTATCAGTTATTCCATCAGGAGTGGTATTAACCAAGGATCACTAATGGTAATGGGTAAAAGAGGAATCTTGTTCTTTATCCTATTTAGAACCAACCATTGGTTGTTCCAAAATTGGAACAGTCAAAAGGAGATTAAGGAAAGGTTATTGTACATTCCCCAAATAGGAATCAAATCTGTTCTGGGGAGACTTAGTTGTTGTTTGGCCTAAACCTCAAGGTACAAGGAGGACAAATTGTAACCCAGATGCACCTCTTAAAAGATGATGATGAGAAATAAAGAAATTCTTCAGTTTGGGCTAGCAAAGGGAATGGGTGAGGTTACAGATTACCCTCATCAAAATCACTTTGAAGGATCCAGCTGAGTTGGTAAGAGTGAGGCAGTATTCCATATCACTTGAGGCAAGGAAGTCATCAGTAATAGCTGGCCTCATCAAGGATGGCCTTCTAGAACCGTGCATGTCTCTCCCTTTAATACTTCAGTACTGTCCATCTAGAAACCTGATGTTATCTTACAGATTGGTACAAGATCTGAGAGCAATAAATAAAACAGTAGAGACCAAACATCCTGTTGTTTCAGACCCATAAACACAAGCAAAATCCCTTTTGAAAGCAAATGGTTCAGTATAGTAGATTTAAAGGATGCCCTTTGGGCTTGTCCCCTAGACTCTAATAGCAGAGATTTGTTTGCTTTTGAATGGAATGATCCCAAGACCAAAAGGAAAAAACATTTTAGATGGACTGTGCTTCTACAAGGATCCACAGAATCTCCTAACCTGTTCAATCAAATATTGTAACAACTTGTGCACGAATTAGAACTGCCAGCAGAAATTACACTCTTACAGAATATAAATGATTTACTAATTGCTGGAAGAACAGAGGTGGCAGCTGCCACCAATGCATTACTAAATTTTCTAGGAGAAAAGGATTTGAGGATGTTAAAAACAAAATTGTGGTATGCTGAAAAGGAAATTAAATATTTGGGACATTGCATAAGTGCTGGAAAGGGAAGGCTAGAACCCCAGAGGATCCAGAGGATCCTCCAGTGTTTTCCAAAAACCAAAAGGGAAATAAGAAAATTTCTCGGCTTGGTAGGATACTGCTGTTGGTGGATAGATTCCTATGCCCAGCTCATAAAGCCATTGTACTCAAAATTATTGGAGGATGATCCAAATCTCCTGGTTTGGCCTAAAAGGAAAAAAGAGACATCAAACAATTGTTAGTCAGATCCCCTGTGCTGGAGCCCTACCTTCCTTGCAAAAACTATTTCATCTTTTTGTTAATATGGGGGATGGGACAACCTTGGGGTACCACAACAATTTTGGGGAGGTCAGAGGAGACTGTTAGGCCTCATATTGTTAGGTCTGGTAGCATTTAAGAAGTGGTGGCTACTGCCTTGTTGGTTAAGGAAAGTAGAAAATTATCATTTGGAGGAGCCTTAGTGGTAAGTCCTCCTCATCAAGTAAGGACCATTCTAAACCAGGAAGCTAGAAGATTGTTGACAGATTCCAGGATCCTGAAATATAAAGCTATTTTATTAGAAAAGGATGATTCAGTGCTCACTGTAGATAAATTTCTATGTTAGAATTTGGATTAAGAGAGCAAACAATTGGAACATGAGTGTTTAGACTTGATAGACTACCAAACGTAATTTAGGGAAGATGATTTGTAGGTGTCTCCACTCATGGTGGGGAGACATCTTTTTATAAATGGGACATCTCAAGTACTGGAATGAAAAAGACAATGGATATGCCATAATAGATGGGAAATATATTTTAGTTATTGAAAGTGGAAAACTACATAACAGTTGTCAGCCCAAACCTGTAATTTATACTCATTGAGTGAGGCATTAAACTGTTTGGCAAATGATTCCAGGACCATCTATACAGATTCAAAATATGCAATCGGGGTGGTACATGTGTTCGGTAAAATTTGGAAAGAGATGAATGATAAATAGGGCAGAGAATTAGTCCACCATGAATTATTAAAAAGAGTTGTTGAGAATTTGATGTTACCTGAGGAAATTGTTGTGGTACATGTTAATGGACACCAGAATACTGATACTTTTGAAGCAAAAGGTAATAGGTTAGCAAATAAGACAAAAAGAGCTGCTTTGTTTGGAAAATGTGAGGAAACTCTTATGGATTTAATCCCTACACTCCCTTCTAAAATCAGGGCTTCCTCCTCTTTCACAAAAGAGGAAAAGAAATTTAAGGGGAAAGCTGTAGAGTTCACAGCCAAGGGAAGGTGAGTGTTCTCCAGTGGAAAGGAAATGGTTAACAAACCCATAATGAGGGAAATCATGAATAGCCTACGTCAGGGGAGCCAGTTAGAACCCAAGCTATGTGTGAAATAGTATTGAGAAGGTATGGGTGTGTTGTGATATATACTATAGCAAAACAAGTCTGTGACTGATGTATCATCTGCAAGGAGATTAACAAGAAAGTCATGAGGAGTCAGGGACTAGGAGGTTGGCCTCCAGGTCTCAGACCTTTCAAAGTGTTGGAGTTGATTTTACAAAAATGTCCCATCCTGTCCCATTGTCCCACCCTACCCCCACCGAAGAGTTAAATACCTTCTGGTAGTAGTAGTAGTGGTAGTCTCTCGGTGATAGAGAATGACGATTGTCTTTGTGCAGTTTCATCTACGGTGTACCCTCATGTGGCTTTGGAGTCCAAAGGCTGAGGTGCACAGTGTGTGGCACATGGGGCCTGGGACGCCAGTTGTTACGGGAGGTGTGGCTGTGGCCTGGTGTCGGCGTTCACGCACAGCGGCAAGACGTCGACATCACTCATCTTCAAAGGTGGTGGCGGCCTGGTGAATGTGGGTTCGCCAGCTGCTTCTGTCAGAGACAGCGAGTTCTAGTTGCTTTGGTGTCATGCCAGCCCACTTCAAGTTGAACTTTAGCTGATCCTTGAATCTTTTCTTTGGTCGGCCTTGTTTCCTGAGTCCAGCTGACAGTTCACCGTAGAATACCTGTCTTGGTATTCGCTGTGGGTCCATGCGGATGACGTGTCCAGACCATCGTAGCTGGGTTCTGAGGACCAGGACTTCGATGCTGGTGGAGTTGGCTCTGTTGAGGACTTCCTGGTTGGTGATTCGGTCCTGCCATCGGATCCTCATGACTGACTGGAGGGAGTGTTGGTAGAATTGCTCCAACTGCTTCATGTGCTTCCGGTACAGTGTCCATGTCTCACAGCCGTACAGGAGCGAGCTGAGGACCACTGCGTTGTACACTTTGAGCTTCGCCACAGTGCTTACACCGCTGTGTTGGAGGACTTTGGAGCGCAGCCGCCCGAGTGCCTGGCTGGCCTTTTGGATCCTGGCATTAACTTCGTGGTCTAGGGACCCATCGTTGGCGATGGTGCTGCCCAGGTACTTGAAAGTGTTGACGTTAGAAAGCTGCGTGCCATCGATTATAATGCACGGCTGGTTTGTTGGCCTCCCTGGTGCAGGTTGGAACAGCACCTCTGTTTTGCTGAGGCTGATAGTCAGGCCAAACAGTTTTGTTGCGGTGGAGAACTTGTCCATAATGGTTTGGAGATGATTTTCTTGGTGGGCCATGAGAGCACAGTCATCTGCGAAGAGAGCTTCCAGCATGAGTCTCTCTGTTGTCTTTGTTTTTGCAGTCAGGCGGCGAAGGTCAAATAGTGAGCCATCCAGTCGGTATTTGATGTAGACGTCCAGGTCTAGATCCATCACAGCATGTCGTAATACTTGGGTGAAAAATAGTTTGAATAGTACCAGAGCGAGGACACAGCCTTGTTTCACGCCATTGGAGATGTTGAAGAGGTCGGAAGTCTCTCCACCATATAGGACTTCCCCTGTCATGTCGACATGAAAGAGCTGGATCAGTTTGATGAATTTTGCTGGGCAACCGAGCTTGCTGAGGATCACCCACAATGAGTCCCTGTTCACTGTGTCGAATGTCTTTGTCAGGTATATGAAAACAATGTAGAGACTCAGGTTCTGCTCAAGGCATTTTTCCTGCATTTGCCTCACCGTGAAGACCGTGTCGATGGTGCTGAGATCTGGTCGGAGGCCACATTGTGATTCAGGCAGGTTCTGCTCTGAAACAGATGACAGGAGTCTGTTGAGTATAACACGGGTGAGGATCTTTCCAGCAGTGGAGAGTAGTGAGATGCCTCTGTAGTTGTCACAGGCTGCTCGTGAGCCTTTGTTCTTGTATAGGGCTACGATGGAGGCATCTCTGAGTTTTGGGGGCATGTCTTCCTCTTCCCATATGCTGGTCAGCACTATGTGGAATGCCTGGAGCGCCTTTCCATTTAAGGCCTTGTACACCTCGGTTGGGATCCCGTCTTTACTGGGTGCCTTGCCTGCACTCATTTGTTTGATGGCTTTTTGGACTTCCTCTATTGAAGGAGGTATCTCAAGTTGTTCAATGGTGTGGTTTTGGGGGATCTGGTCAAGGGCGCTTTGGACGACTAAAGAGGGTCGGTTGAGAAGCTGACTGAAGTGTTCTTTCCACCTGTTGCTGATGCCTTTTTTTTATCTTTTATGAGAGTGTCACTGTCAGAGGATAGCAAGGGAGTGGTCAATTAGTCCACTATTACCTTCTGGTAATAGTGGACTAATTGACATGATGGGTGGAGGCTTATTCTGCCTCAAGGGCAACTTCATAGATGGTAGCCAAAACCATCTTTGAAAGCAAGTTATTCCAAGGTATGACCTGGTGGAGAATATTGATTCAGATAATGGTACTCATTTCACTGCTAAAATTTTACAGAAAATTATGGAAGTCCTAGAAGTGAAATGGGACTTACCGCATGGGACATACCCTGTGGCTTCCACCTTCCTCAGGAAAAGTAGAAAGAATGAATCAAACCATAGAGAAACAGATTTCTAAATTGATCCTTGAAACAAAATTGCCCTGGACAAAATGTTTACCATTAACTTTAATAAGGATCCAGGACCACACCTAGGAAAAACATAAGAGTATCATCAAAAGAGATGTTATTTGGATACCCTTATCTAGGTAGAAATTCAGACCTTCCCCAGTTTGAGAGTAATGACAAGTTTTTAAGGGAATATATCCTTGCTCTCTCTGCCTCTGTTTCTTTAACCCCAGGCAGAACTCTTGGATCATATTCTGCTTCTTGAATTCCTGTCTAGGTAATTGAGTCCCGATAAAAACCTGGAAGGAGGAAAGGTTAGATCTTAATTGGGAAAGACTCTTCCTCATCCTTCTGACAACCAAGACTGCAGTGAGAACAGCAGAAAAAGGCTGGATATATCATTCCCTAGTAAAGGGGCCAAAGTTGCAACATCATCTAAGTCAGAATCATAAGAAAAAGTGAAGTGGACTGTGGGACAAGGATGAAATCTGTTGAAAGCGAAGTTCAAAAAAATTGTGATTTAATCTGTATTACTTGCTTATTTTCTTTCTGGTGTTCTTGTTGCTCTTAGGGCTCTCATGCTATTTTTGCAAAGGAAATTGTGTATATTGTGGTTTAACTCTTAGTAGGAGCAAGGAAACAAGGCTCATGATATTTGTTTTAGCCCTGATAGGGCTTCTTTTATTAATGATTTTTCTCACTTGGTATCTTGATCAGAAATTAATAACTGGTAGAAATTAATATACTCTTTTGAGTCATTAGCATGAGACCCAGACAGAAGTAACAATTTAGATTGTTTACAATGGAAGAGTACCAAAGTAGTTGTTCCATGAAATATAAATAGAAAGACAAAAGAGAAGCATAAACACTGATCTTACCAGCACTAGGGACACATACAGGTAGGGTGATACCTAGCCCCCTGAAGAAATCATTAAGACCTATAGGATAACCACATGGACACAGAATGTAGTTGGGGCTACCAGACCTCTATCTACATGTTACTCAGGCTCATTAGATTGCAGGCAGTGGTAGAAATCATAAACATCCAGACTGCCAAGGACCTAAATTTGGTGGCGGAATAGATGGCCCAAATGAGAGAAACCATCTACTTATATAGGCTAGCTCTAGACTACCTCTTAGCAGCAGAAGGAGGTGTGTGCAAAAAAAAATTTAATGTAACAAATTGTTGCTTGCAAATGGATGACAATAGAAAGGATATAAAGAAAATAGCCACAGGAATGAGAAAGGTGGCTCATGTCCCAGTACAGACTTGGCAGCCCTGATTCTATGGGGAATGGCTTGCATGGTTTAATGGAGGATGGTAGAACAATTTGGATTCTTCTTACCTACCCTACCTGCTTTGTTGGTCATGTTCTGCTTGATCCCCTTGCTTTAAAGGACTTTTTCAAAGAACAATGGAGAAGATGCTATTAGTGATTACTCAACAGCTGGTTGGGAGTAAAGAGCAAATTATGATACTAAGAAGGGTTAAGGATACAGATCAACAAAGATGTGATTACCCAGACTAAGACCAAGAATCAGGAAATATATAACAAATGGAGTCCAATGGGTAAGAAGAAAGAGAAAAATATAACAGCTCTGGTGAAGTATTAGCACATGTGCTGGCCTGGCATGGGGGAGCTACTTTGTTCCCCCTCTTCCCAGCACCCAAGGATATTCTTTGCACGCTCTGCCCCTCTAGCCACCCAAAGAGAGCATTTCCTCCCTCCACTCTCTCAAGTAATATGGGGGGACAGTGGGGGGGGGTGTCACAGATAACTTGAAGCTGTCCTCCTAGCACACAAACTCAAAAACCTTTGCCAATACTATCCTATAAGATGACCGACTGCTCTCACAAAGATACAAAATGGAATCAAAGTAGGAAGAAGTTGTGCCATGTTTCGATCCAAACAAGTTAAAGTTTTCCCAGCCTAAGCTCCGTTTCCTCAAAACCATGCCACCTAACTGATAAGGTATCCCCATAAAAAGCTATAAGGTATACAGATAGGATTGAAACAGTCCTTGTTTTGATTGGTTAAAAACTTGCTTGAAGACTAATTTTCCTAGCTAGGTAGATAAGATTGTAACTCTCAAGTAACTGAGAGGAGGGACCATCTTTGCATCAGACACTAGAATAAAAGGAGACTGTCTTATTTCCATACCTTGTACAGTCATCCCTTGCTATATTGCAGTTCACTTATCACAGCTTCACTCTATCAGGGTTTTGTTTTGTTTTTTAATATATCTAATTCTGTATTGTGGAGTTTTTGCTATATCACAGGATTTTGCAGATGGTTGCTGTACTGTACACAATGGAAATGCAGTATGCCACTCCTGCTTGTGCAAGTTTGCCAACACAAGATTGTACACAGCACACTATTGGCTGATGGAATGAAAGGCAGCCAACCACAGCACTGTGTTCTGTATCCTGGGCCCTGATTGACTGTAGCATTGGATTTGTTTGCTCTCCTGCTACTTCATGGATTTTCACCTATTGGGGTAGGAGGAGTGAGGGTGTCTCTGGAACATAACTCCCATGATAGGTGATGGATCACTGTACTTGGTTACGGGCTGTAACTTCTGTAACACTGGCTTGTGAATAAACATTTTCCGTGAGGATAATCTAAAAGAAAGCCTTTGACACACTGTCATTGAGTTCAAGTTTCTTTTGAGTTGTTCCTCTCAGACATCTACTTTGTTTCCAGTTATTTGCTATAGAAACAGTGCAGCTATAAATATTTTTATGTATGTGACTTCTTTCTTTTAGTCATTTACCTCCTAGGGATATGTGGGTAGATAGATGGTCTTTGAGAATTGCTATGGTCAAAATATTGCTCACTTTGTGGTCAGCCTGGTGATGAACCTCGCCAAGGGGAGGTTGTATGGCAGACACTGTCTGGTCTATGTTACTAGCTTGCTAAATATTCTTAGGTTTGCACCCTTCTGAATGGCCTTTGAATCCAAGTCACATCCATAACAAAAAGAGACAATGGAGGAGGGCTTTAGAGAGAGAATTAGAATGATAATTTGTAAAGATTATTTGTTTTCACTCTTCCTGCAAAGGAATTTCTCATTGTTTAATTGACTTAATCAGTTTTATTATTCGATTTTCTATAGTTTCTACTTATGAACTATTTAACAGAATGGATTTTGATCAAACATGGGTTCATCATTTCCAGAATTTTGGTTTCTTTGAACCTGATTGTCCTGCTACCCTTAGGGGGAAAGCCTTTGGTTAGATCAGTAAAACAAACCATTTGAACTGGTTAGTAGTTAAGAGGTTTTGATGTTAGCATGGTACCAAACAAGTAATTTACCTTATTTTTTTGTCCATACTGTCAAGTGTTCTTTTTTGGTGTCACATAGACATAGCTTTAGTTTAACTATAAAATGACAGTCCTTATATAGAATTTCTATGTAAGGGTGTAAAGGGGTTAATTTCTAAAGAGTTGGACTTGATTATTTAAGAGTTTGGTCGCCAGAAATTTAATTAATTCCAAAGAGATTTTATTTACAATTTATTTACAAAATGTAGAAAGAGTGAAGCAAGAAATCAGAGAGAGGATAAGGTAAGATATCTTCCTAAACACCAAGTAATTTACTCCCGGCCCCTAGCTCAAAACCAGGACGAGGAGAGTTGATCCTTAACTGCCCTCTGCAAAGCCGAGGACCTGGGGAAGTCTCTCCTGAGGCTAATCTCTTCAGAAAATATCCAGCTAGGGGGCAGCTGGGTAGCTCAGTGGATTGAGAACCAGGCCTAGAGACGGGAGGTCCTAGGTTCAAATGCGGCCTCAGCCACTTCCTAGCTGTGTGACCCTGGGCAAGTCACTTGACCCCCATTGCCTAGCTCTTACCACTCTTCTGCCTTGGAGCCAATACACAGTATTGACTCCAAGATGGAAGGTAAGGGTTTAAAAAAAAAAAAAGAAAATATCCAGCTTTTTACTCACTACCTGTCAGTCCAGTCAGCAGATCCTTCTGCCCCTCACCAGCCTCAACTCAAAAGCATGAAGAATTCCCTCAGTCTCCACTTCTAAAAATGAAGAACCCTGTCTCATAGGAAGTGACAGCCTCTTTTAAAGACATTTTCTCTTGCATCACTTCCCCTTCCCCTAATTCCGCGTCTAACAATCATAGTTGACACTCTGCTCTAGGACTGCCCATAAGGCAGTTAGTTGATTCTGATTCATTACCCACTATTTCACACATGGGTCACAAACCTCCCACTAAATGATTAAGTGGAATGTTAACACCTTTGATGATTAGATCCAACATGGGCAGATCTTCCCACTCAATTTTAAGTATTGTGTTTGCACTTTTTGTGATTGAATCTAAAAATAGGCAAGGCTCCAAATTTAACTTTTAAGTAGGGTGCTTACACTTATGGGGATTAAAATCTAAAAATAGACATGAGTTACAATTTAAATCTTTACAATCAGGGAAGAGCTAAGTACCTTCTTTGTTACAATCAGGGGAGAGCCAAATCCAATCTTCACTTAGTTGTGATTTGATTAGAATACCTCACATACTAACATCTATCTTCTTTCTCTCTTTTTTATGCTTTCTTCCCTAAGATTGTATTTTGCAGAACTCCATTTACTGATGATTATGATTCTGGGGGAATCCCCCCCCTGGAAAAAAAAAGTTGCCAATGTTTCTGGTATTAAAACCAGCCTTGAATGCCTAGTATAAACTGTAATGGATCATGATGAATGACTTTATATATTGGCTATATTTTAATTTTTTTGGTTAGTATATTTGTATTAATCTGACTCACCCAGGAACACTGAATATCCATTCCTTCAGTCATTTAGGGATATTAGACTAGTTTTTATTTTTTATGGTTATAAAAATTTAACCTCATTTTTGCTGCATGGGAGTAATTGGGTAATGGTATTTTAAAAATATGTTATGCATGTCCGATCATCCATTTTGGTAAATTACCTAAATTAATGTAACTGATGACAAATTAACTTTATTTCTAATACATTCAATTGACCCCTTGGTTGCCTTGTTGTGATAGGGAAAATATCTTTAAATTCTAGAAGCTATTTCCCCCAAATTAAAAGCTTTGGAAAGTCTCATGTTTAGAACTCTACTCCTAATCTTGGCCTTCTGGCTTCCCTAGCTTTTTTCAAGTCTCAACTAGAGTCCCACTTTCTGCAGTAAGTATTCCTCAGTTATCCTTAATCTTAATGCCTTCCTTCTGAGCATCTTCTCTGAATCTTTTTACACAGTTACTCATATTACATTGGTTTTCGCATTACATTGTGAGCTCCAGTGTCAAGGACTGGATGTTTTGCTTTGGATTTCCATTTTAGTTTTGCTTTTCTTTGTATCTGTAGTACAGGCACATAGTCTCTGCTTAATAAATTCTAGGTGAATGCAAAGACAAATTTTGACCATTAGGCTCAATGCTATCTAGAGAACTGGCTGTCAACATGGAATCTAGAAACCCCAAACTTGTGGCCAAGTGGGATCTGGTGAACCCCAGGTTTCAGGACTAGCTTATAGGTTTGAGACCCCAAAGTTTGTACTTGTTCCCTGTTCCCATGGGATTCCACCCTGAAGGGAATCCCAGGTTAACAGTTTCAGACTGAGTGACAGGTTCTCAGGTAAGTGACAATCCTAGTTGGGCATATGCTAAGGTTTTGTTTTAGGTAGTCTCCTTATTGTATCAGAGATCCTTTCCCTAGAAGATCCACACCTGGGCAGGAACCATCCTTTCATATTCTTTGGGAGCAGCTCCTTCTTTTTCACTCTAGCCTCTAGCTATGATTCCTTTCCCAAGCTTGATTGTATCCTGCCCTTGTAGTTTGAACACTCCCATTTCCTTTGTAGCTATAGTGATGCCAATCATCTTTCCCTGCCCCTGAATCCCCCAAATGGTATATAGGCTCCCCAAATTCTTTTGTTCCTTGGAGTCATCATCTAGAGTTGTGGTACTCCCAGGGATAACATCCCCAGAGTCCAGGGTTTATACCCTGAAAAAGTTGTGGCGCCAGATTCTGAGTAAAGCACTAAATACTGGACTTATCCCTATTTTGATTAAAGACTTGGTTTTTCTGACTATTTCTGTGTTATTTCCAAGTTAACAAGGCCTTGCATAATTCAGAGAGACTTGTCACCAAGTGGAATGCAATGTGATGGATATTTTGAAGACCATTTATTAAGGAGAAGTTATGATTTAGTGGAGTACTAGCACTCATGAAATTCCATATCTTTGATATTATTGAAGTACATTTGATAGTTATGAAGAGTTGTCATTAAACATTTGAATGAACTCATTTGTGATAAGATTTCCTCTAAAATTTTCATGGAACTAGATGACCTCCAAAGCTTTTGGAGTAGTTATTAGGGCATGTTTGCAAATGTTGTCACATAGGCTCTAAAAATGTGAATTTGAGGTTCCTACTAACTTGTAACCTTGGGCAAGTCATTCACTCTTCCTGAGCTTTAATTTCTTGCCAGCAATCAGTAAGACCCAGATTTAAATACAGCTTGTAACATTTAAGAGCTGTCACTGAGCAAAACCCCTCTGCCTCAGGTTTCCTCATCTATAAAATGGTTATAACACTAGCATCTCTGAGGGTTCTGTTGTAATTGTTAAACCCTTGCCTTTTGTCTTAGAATCTATCAAGGGATAAGGGCTAGGTAATTGGGGTTAAGTGACTTGCCTAGGGTTACTCTGCTAGGAAGTATATGAGTCCAGATTAAATGAGGTATTCATTATAAAAGAATTTAACACCCTGCCTGGCACATAATTAACTGCTATATAAATGTTAACTATGCTTTTTACTATAAGGATAATAATTATTATTAGCATTTAATGTTTTTGAGAATTAAATGAAATAATTTATATGAAAGCTCATTGTAATTGTTAAGAATCATGTAAATTTTTGTCATATTAAATGTTGTCTTTTTGGGGAAATAATTTTGAACTAATTTATGAATCAACTTTTTAAATATAAGTCATTCATCAATTGAGAATTTCCATTATATTAATGTCTTACTCACTTTTCATTGGTGAATCCAAACATAATTGGAAAAGAAAAGAATGGTCACAAAGCCTTTTGTACCCTTTATTTAGCTCCTCATCTAGAACTAAGACTTTAGAATTGTGTAAAAAGATAAAATTTTCTTTTCTATTAACAGATTAAATAAGGGTTAAAATGAGTTCAAAGAACTATGGAGAGAAGCATTCAGTGTCAGCCTGAGAGAAAACAAAAGAAGAAAAGTACCTCCCATATTGTCTTGATCAAAAAATATTTGGTGATTAACAACTGAAGACCATGAGAAGCACATCTAAGAAGGGCAGTAGTTGAAAGAGTATAAGATTTGGTATCTAAGGACCTGCATTTGAGTCCCATCTTTGGTATTTACTGTCTGTATAACCTTGGGTGACTCATTAATTTCTGTGGATTTCAATTTCCTCTTCCATAAGTGAGATAGTTGAACTAAATGATATCTAAATCTTATACTAATAGATTTATGCTTAAGTAAATGTTAAATTATATTCTCTATACTCTTTTCAAAAGCAAGATGAAAAGGAATGGAGGGAAACTTAATACATAGAAATTCATTTTTACATGTAAATGTAAAACATTACAACAGTATATATGTTTATTTTTGGTGTTTAATGTTAACTACTCCTAGATTTAAAACTGGAAAAAGACCTTGGAGGTTATCTCTTCCAAACTCTTTATATTACATATTTTACAGGACAACAAGGTGGTACAGTGAAGTGCTGGGTCTGAAGACTCATATTCCTGAGTTCAGATATAGCTCCAGACACTTATTAGCTGTGTGACTCTAGGCAAGTCACTTAACTCTCTTTGCCTCAGTTCCTCATATGTAAAATGAGAGGGAAAAGGAAATGGCAAATCATTTGAGTATCTTGACCATGAAAACCCCAAATAATCATGAAGAGCTGGGCATGACTGAAACGAATGAATGTGAATAATAAACATTTGACAGATTAGGAAACTGAGGCTCAGAGAGGTTAACTTGCCCAAGGTCATATAGGTAGTAAAACTTATAGCTTAGATTTGGATCTAGGCTCTCTGATTCTAAAAACCAAAATGATTTCTATCTCACACTGTCCCTCTTTTAGGAGGTAGGAAAGCATTTATGTTTACATTTGAACAAATAGTATTCAGAAATTGTTATATTTTTGTTTTTAGTAGCATTTTAAAGGATTGTATTATCTTGAAGAAAAAAAAATAGTTTACATAAAGCATTTCCTTTTCCATGATGTCAGCTAAATGAGGCACTTCTTTCCTAGACATATGGACAGGTAACATTATATAGTTCCTTTTTATGTTTTAGTAGACCAAATAACAGTGACATTTACATTGAAATATGAACACTGAATGAGACAGCCAAGAAAAGAATTGAGGGTGCAGGTCCTTGCTCTTATATCTAGATTGTGTTAATACAACTGTGACATCAGAGGTAAATCAGCCAGTCATGTTTTTCCTTGATGTTCCACAACTAGCTTACTGTTGGTTAAATGATTGTGCCTTCTGAAATAAACTTATTAGAGTTCCTTTCTTTTTTATTCCTTTTTTACTCTTAGGACTGCCCTGTATAACAGGTAATGCTGATGACTACTTGATAACCTGAACATTGGATGCCTTTAAGGAACTCGCCCAGATGTTTTTGATCTTTAAAAAATATATTTTGTGTCTTAACATTTTTAATAGCTGAGTTATTTTAAAAATAGAATGAATAATTATAGGCTTTACCTTGATATTGAATGATCTGTGATTCCATTCATGTGTATTTTCCCTTAATCCTTTACCCTTCCTTTAATCTGATACATTCCCATCAAATCTTATTTTGTAGGACTTTTTCTTTGTGTTTTATCATCAATCCCTCATGATAATAGATGTTATTGAGATTCTTCTCAGTTTGTATCTTAAACTAACTAGTATACCTGAACACATGGATTATCATTCTCTTGTCTCATTCTCACTTAAGTAATGGACCTTTTGCCCTCTTTTTATGTTTGTTGTTAATAATACATATTTACATTTCTTATCAGGGCTTGTATATCTCATCACTGAAAGAAATTATTTTATTAAAGGAGAGCTAAAGTCTTTGTTTAGGAAGTTCCCAACATTAATGACATTTAATTTAAACATTTTGCAAAAAATAGATTACATATCAAGGACTTTGTGAGTTGTATTCCGTGCTATCTTCCTCATGTATTTTTTATTCTTTCTAGGGTATTCATATATCGTTGACAATGTAAAGAGCCAGCATCATCATGAACTTCTGCCTGAAGTTCATCTTCCCTCAAAAAAAAGTGAGATTATTAGTTTGTTTAAAAAAATTAAAAAAAAAATTTCTTCCTTGGATTAGAATGAACTCCCAGTTGGCATTTTCAGAGTTCTAATGAATAGGCACATAATTTTTGGGATAAAATTAGATTCCCCTGAAAAAAAGGAAACCAGAAACCACTCCAAAACTGTTTTGACAGTATTTTTAAAATATATTTTCCAGCTGTTTTATTTCAGTAAATAAAGGTTCATTTAAATTGAGCTAAATTACTATGCTTTAAAGATTGCTAGTTTGTTGGTAACCTAACATCTTCACACCAAAGTTAAAAATCTCTCTTGGTCACTGAAAGAAACTATAAATAAAACATAGATATATATAACTTTCTGATGATAGAGTGGAAAAGGAGGTATTTATACCAGCAGTTATCATGGCTTTGGATTGTTGTATAAGCTATCTATATAACTTAGAAATTTTTGTTTTCTTTTTTAAATCAGATTTCTTTAGAATGAAAGATGGAATAGAACTAACTTGTCTGCACTTAAGTTATAGCATATGCTTTGGTTGAGTTTTGTATTCATGTTTTCACAATAGAAATAATTTAAGGATGATCTTAGTTGTAGCATGTTCTCAGATGTGTAAATAATTGGGATTCTTTTCCTAAATTGCTAGAAATATAAGGGGGAAAATCTTTAACCTTAAAACCAAAAAAAATCAGCATCTTATTGTATTGCTGTTCAGCCATATAGAATAACCTTGAGTTTAGAATAAAGTATGAGAGGGGAAAAGGGAATTAGCATTAAATGCCTGCTATGTGCCAGCCATTGTTTATAAATCTTATATTATTTGATATGATATCTTTTGAGTCCATTGGGAATGGGTGTGGGGGTTGGAATAGTCTGTGAAGCTTATGGTGACCATAAAACCTTTTAAAGAGAAAAGGTTGAGCAGTTCCCAGGGCAGAGGAGCATTAGAATTCTGTGTAAAAATGAAGTCTAGTGATTTAATCAGCTTGGTTACCTGGTTTCTCCTTAAGTTACAGCTTGACAGTAGATTAGAAACAGCCAGGAGGAATGAGCTTTCTAGAAGCTGTAACTCCACAGCAGTAATAATTAGATAAATCACTTGGAAGGTAAGAGCAGAGACAGTAAAATCCGTAACCAATAAAACAGTCTATTTCACAAAAAGCGTCACTATTATTGCTCTTTGCCATCAACAAGAGATTAAATGATTTAAGATATTTTAAGAAGAATTTCATCAAAATTTCTTTTGAAATTGTTCGTTTGAAAAAGGCTTGGGTACTTAATTCATTTTGAATTAAGAAAAGCATTTATTACTGTTATGGGCAGGATGTGGAAAGAATAAGAGATGTACAATCATAGCTGAGTTCAAATCTAACTTCAGACCCTGGGCAGATCACTTAACTCTTCTTAACTCAGAAGTAGAAAGGTATAATAACTGATTATCACAAATAGCTTTGCATTCCTTCTTGGAATGTTTTTCACCAAAAGGGTTCATCAGAAATGGGCAATCAACAGCCTGATTTCTTTTTCTATACCACTCTGAGACAGATATAAGGATATGAATCCACTAGGCAACTTAAGAGTATGAATTCTACATTTGCAGTCTCTTAATATATTCCTTCTCTCTCCTGCTACTGCCACTATCTTGTTATACCTTATTGCAATACTTTTCTGGGTTGTCTTCCTGCCTCAAATCTCTTCCCATTCCTATTCAGGCTCTATTCACCTGCCAAAGTAATTTCCCTACAACAGAGATCTGACACTTCTTATCACTCCAACCTAACAACCCTGCCCTCCACTCCAATCAACTTCAGTACCATCTGGATCATATATAAAGCCCTCTGCCATTCAGAGCTCTTCAAAACTGGCCTGGCCCCTTCCTCGACTTGCCAGCTTTACTCACTTCATCTCTTTCTACAACAAGGTTCTTCATCTGTTATTTTTGGTGCCCTCTCATCATTTAGCGAAGTTCTGGCTGGCACACAATCAACATTTAATAGGTGCTCATTGATAAACTGATCAATATCTCCTAATTTTCACTTCTGTATAGTTATTTTTCATTGTATTTCAGTACAGTGAACAGGATAGGACCAGGGGATATTGCTAGAAAGTGGGGAATGGCAGTGTTTAAAGGGAAAATCTTATCTCCAGTTCATTGTGACAGAAGTGAATTCAAGACCAATGTTTAAGAATCCAGTAATGGAAGCCTTCTTTTTGGGGCAAGTTGCCCTTGAGTTGCTCCATTATATCATCACTATAGGTATTTCCATTTTGTGGAAAATCCATGTGAAATTTTTTTACCTTCCTTTCCTACTAGAGGAGGTCTGAATTTTTTCCTTTTATGGAATATTTGCTGTGTATATTTATGCTATTAAAAGATAAAATATATTAATATTTTATAATATCATACATATATTTTGAGTTTCAAAACTTTTTCTTTGTTGTCTACCAGCCTTTGTGTGTCATCTGTGACTTCTGCAAAATTCCCCCGATTTTCCATATATTTTCTTAAGACAAACTGCAACATATCAAAACCACAATATGGAAAGTCATAATGTGAAAGGGATCCCTATGCTTCCAAAGTAAAACTATTTTGAAAATAATTTAATCCTTGATGGTAGAGAAGTTCCTTCAGAATCTTTCGGGGCTTCTGGATCATTATGAAAATTATTTTATTGTACCATGGACTATATTTTGGGTTGAAATGTTCTGATGCTGTTACATACCAGAATCTGACTTAAAGAGGTGGAGGACAGAATACCATCTATACTATACTGTCAGATACAATCCCTGAATTAAAAAAAAATGTTTTTTATTATCATGGAAAACACTTCCATATTGGTCATTGCTTTAAGGACACACTCATACATTACCCAAACCCCAAAATAAAATCACAACTATACTGATGACTCCAGCAATTCTTTCTCTGGAGGTGGATAGCATTCCCTGTCATAAGTCCTTCAGGATTGTTCCAGATCTTTGCATTGCTGAGAGTAGCCACATCCACTGTATTGAATGTGTCTGCCTAATATTTTTTCTTTGTTATGGAGGGTTCATTATACAGGGAGGCTATTGAAAGGATAACAATGTGAAGCAGAAGGAACCAATAAAAACATTTTCTACAATACTAATTCGGGGGTCAGCTAGGTGGCTCAGTGGATTGAGAGAAGTCCTGGGTTCAAATTTAACCTCAGACACTTCCCAGCTGTTTGACCCTGGGCAAATCACTTTGCCTAGCCTTTACCACTCAATCAATACCAGTATTGATTCTAAGACAGAAGGTAAGGGTTTAAAAAAAAAACCCTAATTCAAAGTATATTTCTTTTCATTTGTCTCATTCTTATTAAGTTTGCAGACAGCATGTTTAAGGGAACTAAACCCATTGACAATAATGATATAGTTACCTTTCTGTAAACTTAACTATGTCAGAGCTGGAATAATATTTCCCAAATTGTTTTACCTTTTTTGCTTGAATTTTTTTCTTAAACAATCCTTTGAGTTCTCTAATCTTTCAGCTTTTAAAATATTCTCATTGGGGGCAGCTGGGTAGCTCAGTGGATTGAGAACCAGGCCTAGAGACGGGAGGTCCTAGGTTCAAATGCGGCCTCAGCCACTTCCTAGCTGTGTGACCCTGGGCAAGTCACTTGACCCCCATTGCCTAGCCCTTACCACTCTTCTGCCTTGGAGCCAATACACAATATTGATTCCAAGACGGAAGGTAAGGGTTTAAAAAAATTTTTTTTTCTCATTTCTTGTATTAGCCCATGACTTAGATTTAGGTTCCTTGTCAACTTTAACCTATTTTTCTTTTTAATTTTAATCATTTTTCAGTTATGCCTACTTATTGCTCAATAATATTTTATGGTTCCTGTATCCCATAGGGTAAAGCCCAAATTCCTTATGATAACATTCAAAGCTTTTTAGACTGCAACACCCTCCACCCCCAATTATGTTATCCTAGTTTTTTTTTTTTTCCTATTGGTCTTCCACAGAAATTCTCTACTCTTATACTGGTCTCCACAATCCAAACATCTGCTCATTCCTTCCTTTGTGACTTAGACAGGAATGCCCTCCCCATTTCCATCTGACTATGAAAATCCTACATATTCTTGAGGATTAGAGCCAGGAAGGACTTAGAAATCACTTAGGCATATGCCCCAATTTTATAACTTACTTTCTTTTTTAACTTAAATACCATATAAATGAAACATTTAGATATATGTAATAACAGAAGTGACTTTTACATGAAACTACATTTCTATTATATATAGCTTGTTTTTCTTTTAAATATAAAATTAATTCAACATGTAGTTTTAAAAGCCTTTCTTCCGACTTGTTGGTTCTTTCTGACCTTTACTTCTTTTCCCAGAGTCATACAGCTAGGAAGTGTCTAAGGTCAGATTTTAACCTAGGACTTTCCTTCTGGTCCTGGCTTTCATTCCACTGAGCCATCTAGCTGGCCCCTCCAATACATTTTAAGAGATTCTTCTTCCTATTCTTCCCACTCTTCTTCCTTCTCTACCTTTCCCACGGATCCCCATTGAAAAAAATCTTGTAACAAATATGCTTAGTAAATCAAAATAAATTTTTACATAGACATGTTTGAAAATAAACATCTTATTCTTCATCTTGTGCTAATCACCTCTCAGAAAATAGCATGCTTTTTCATTACAAGATTTTTCTAATGGTTCTTTAATGGTTGCCATCTAATTGATCAGAATTCTTTTTTTTTTCCAATATGGACTATTACCTTTATCTATTTTATATTATTTTATTTTTAATTTTTATTTGGTCATTTCCAAACATTATTCATTGGAAACAAATATCATTTTCTTTTCTTCCCTCCCCCCCTCCCACCACCTCTCCCATAGCCCATGTGTGATTTCACTGGGTATCACATGTGTTCTTGACTCAAACCCATTTCCATGTTGTTGGTATTTGCATTAGAGTGTTCATTTAGAGTCTCTCCTCAGTCATATCCCCTCCACCTCTGTAGTCAAGCAGTTGCTTTTCATTGGTGTTTTTACTCCCACCGTTTATCTTCTGCTTGTGGATAGTGTTTTTTAGATCCCTGCAGATTGTTTAGGGACATTGCATTGCCACTAATGGAGAAGTCCATTACCTTCGATTGTACCACAATGTATCAGCCTCTGTGTACAATGTTTTCCTGGTTCTGCTCCTTTAACTCTGCATCACTTTCTGGAGGTTGTTCCAGTCTCCATGGAATTGCTCCACTTTATTATTCCTTTGAGCACAATAGTATTCCATCACCAATATATACCACAATTTGTTCAGCCATTCCCCAATTGAAGGGCATCCCCCCATTTTCCAATTTTTGGCCACCACAAAGAGTGCAGCTATGAATATTCTTGTACAAGTGTTTTTCCCTATTATCTCTTTGGGGTACAGACCCAGCAGTGCTATGGCTGGATCAAAGGGCAGACAGTCTTATCGCCCTTTGGGCATAATTCCAAATTGCCCTCCAGAATGGTTGGATCAATTCACAACTCCACCAGCAATGAATTAGTGTCCCTACTTTGCCACATCCCCTCCAGCACTCATTACTTTCCTTCACTGTCATGTTAGCGAGTCTGCTAGGTGTGAGGTGATACCTCAGAGTTGTTTTGATTTGCATCTCTCTGATTATAAGAGATGTAGAACACTTTTTCATGTGCTTATTAATAGTTTTGATTTCTTTGGCTGAGAACTGCCTGTTCATGTCCCTTGCCCATTTATCAATTGGAGATTGGCTTGATTTTTTGTACAATTGATTTAGCTCTTTGTAAATTTGAGTAATTAAACCTTTGTCAGTGGTTTTTATGAAGATTGTTTCCCAATTTGTTACTACCCTTCTGATTTTAGTTACATTGGTTTTGTTTGTACAAAAACTTTTTAATTTGATGTAATCAAAATTATATATTTTACATTTTGTGACTCTTTCTAAGTCTTGCTTAGTTTAAAATCTTTCCTTTCCCAAAGATCTGACATGTATACTATTCTGTGTTCACCTAATTTACTTATAGTTTCCTTCTTTATGTTTAAGTCATTCACCCATTTTGAATTTATCTTGGTTTAGGGTATGAGGTGTTGATCCAAACCTAATCTCTCCCACACTGTCTTCCAGTTTTCCCAGCAGTTTTTATCAAATAATGGATTTTTGTCCCAAAAGCTGGGGTCTTTGGGTTTGTCATAAACTGTCTTACTGAGATCATTTACGCCAAGTCTATTCCACAGATCCTCCTCTCTGTCTCTTAGCCAGTACCAAATTGTTTTGATAACCACTGCTTTATAGTATAGTTTGAGATCTGGGACTGCAAGTCCTCATTCCTTTGCATTTTTTTTCATGATTGCCCTGGATATCCTTGATCTTTTGTTCTTCCAAATGAACTTAGTTATGGTTTTTTCTAATTCAGTAAAGAAGTTTTTTGGTAGTTCAATGGGTATGGCACTAAATAAGTAAATTAATTTGGGTAGGATTGTCATTTTTATTATGTTAGTTCGTCCCACCCGTGAGCAATCAATGTTTTTCCAATTGTTTAGAGCTAGTTTTAGCTGTGTGGAAAGTGTTTTGTAGTTGTGTTCATATAGTTCCTGTGATTGTCTCGGCAGATAGACTCCTAAGTATTTTATATTGTCTAGGGTGATTTTAAATGGAATTTCTCTTTCTAATTCTTGCTGCTGAAATGGGTTAGAGATATATAGAAATGCTGATGACTTATGTGGGTTTATTTTGTATCCTGCAACTTTGCTAAAGTTGTTGATTATTTCAAGTAACTTTTTGGTTGATTCTCTAGGATTCCTTAAGTAAACCATCATATCGTCTGCAAAGGGTGATAGCTTGGTCTCCTCATTGCCAATTTTAATACCTTCAATTTCTTTATCTTCTCTAATTGCTACTGCTAGTGTTTCTAGTACAATGTTAAATAATAGAGGTGATAATGGGCATCCTTGTTTTACTCCTGATCTTATTGGAAAGGCTTCTAGTTTATCTCCATTGCAGATGATGTTTGCTGATGGTTTTAGATATATACTGTTTATTATTTTTAGGAAAGGCCCTTCTATTCCTATACTTTATAGTGTTTTCAATAGGAATGGGTGTTGTAGTTTATCAAAGGCTTTTTCTGCATCTATTGAGATAATCATGTGATTTTTGTCAGTTTGCTTGTTAATATGGTCAATTATGTGGATGGTTTTCCTAATATTGAACCAGCCCTGCATCCCTGGTATAAATCCTACTTGATCATGGTGGATGACCCTTGTGATGACTTCCTGGAGTCTTTTTGCTAGTATCCTATTTAAGATTTTTGCATCTATATTCATTAGGGAGATTGGTCTATAGTTTTCTTTCTCTGTTTTTGACCTGCCTGGTTTGGGGATCAGTACCATGTTTGTGTCGTAGAATGAATTTGGTAGAACTCCTTCTTGGCCTATTCTGTCAAATAGTTTGTTTAATATTGGGATTAGTTGTTCTTTGAATGTTTGATAGAATTCATTTGTGAATCCATCTGGACCTGGAGATTTTTTCTTAGGGAGTTCTTTGATGGCTTGTTCGATTTCTTTTTCTGATATGGGGTTTTTAAGATAATTTATTTCTTCCTCTTTTAGTCTAGGCAATTTATATTTTTATAAGTATTCATCCATATCACCTATATTGCCATATTTGTTGCCATATAATTGGGCATAGTAGTTTTTAATGATTGCCTTAATTTCCTCTTCATTAGAGGTGAGGTGTCCTCTTGGTGAGGTATCCATCTTGGATATTGTCAATTTGGTTTATTTCTTTCCTTTTTTAAATTAGACTGACTAGTACTTTGTCTATTTTATTTGTTTTTTTAAAGTACCAGCTTCTAGTCTTATTTATTAAATCAATAGTTCTTTGACTTTCAATTTTATTAATTTCTCCTTTGAGTTTTAGGATCTCTAATTTAGTCTTCATCTGAGGATTTTTAATTTGTTCACTTTCTAATTTTTAAATTTGCATGCCCAATTCATTGACCTCTGCCCTTCTTAATTTGTTAATATATGAACTCAAGGATATAAATTTCCCCCTGAGTACTGCTTTGGCTGTATCCCATAGGTTTTGAAAGGATGTCTCATCATTGTCATTTTCTTCAATGAAGTTATTAATTGTTTCTATGATTTGTTCTTTAATGAACTGGTTTTGGAGAATCGTATTGTTTAATTTCCAATTAATTTTCTATTTACCTCTCCATGTTCCCTTACTAATTATTATTTTCATTGCATTGTGATCTGAGAAGGTTGCATTTATTATTTCTGATCAGAATTCTTAATTCTTTCAAAGTTATTTTTCTTTATAATATTATTGTATAAATTGCAGTTTTGCTCACTTGAGTCTATCAGTTCCTGAAAGTCTTCCTACAATTTCTCTAAAACTATTTCATCAGTTGTTATGTTCTCTAATATTCCATTGTATTCATGTATATAACTTATTTAGCTACTCTCTAGTCAATGGGCTTTGGTTTTCAATTCTTTTCTATTAAAAAGCTAGAACTTATCTTGTTCTCTGTTTCATCTCTTTGAGATATAGGTCCAGTAATGGTATTGCTGGATCAAAGGATATGCAGTTTAGTGACTTTGGGGTGTGGTTCCAGATTGTTTTCTAGAATAACTGTACCAATTCATGATTTTACTAACAATCCATAAATGTACCACCCTCATTTTACAAATGAGGAAACCCAGGAAATTTAAGTGACTTGCCGAAATATAAACCCAGGTTCTATGACTCCAAATCCAGTTCTCTTTCCATTATACTATTTGTCTTTTAAGGCCTAGCTCAAAATCTATTTCCTTCATGAATCAGCCTTTCCTGCTTATCTTAGCTGTAAAAGATATTTTTATACCCTCAGAACTCATGAAACAGAAAGCAAATGATACTGTATCTCCTATTTAACTTGGAAATCATTTTTTGAATGAATGAGCATCTCTAACCATTTTAGGAAAATGTGAGGTATTTTTATGAAATAATGTTTTTTAGATTTTTAATTTTTCATCATTGAAAGATAATTTTGCTCACATAAGACCCAGTCATAGTTTGCTTTAAGAATTTCTTAATATTTTAATTGTAAATTCTAAGTATACCAATCAGCATGTATCCTCTGAGTATTTACTATGGCTAATGCTTGTCAGATGTAAGAGAGATCAGATGATAATATTTATAAAGTATTCTAATTTTATAAAATGATTTGCATTTATTTTTCCATTCAAACCACACAGCTAACCAGTATAGGAAAATTAGAGATGATATTGTTCAGATTTTACAGGTAAGGAACCCAAGACTGAGACTAGTGAATATCTGAAACTTTTTTACAACAAATTGTAATGCCTTGTTTCAAGTCCCAAGTCCAATACTCTTATCTACTATCTAAAGAAAGTATTAGACATAGACCATCCCCAAGGAACTTATACTCTAATGGGGCCAGAAAAAGAATACACATAAAATAAAACAAGCCATATTTCATGCACCTCATGACAGTTAACACCTACTATAACAGTTACCACATACTATATGACAGTTATTACCTGCTGGATTTTTGTGTATCAACTAGAGTTTAAGCTATTTGAGAACAGACCAAAAAAAAAATGTTTTTAATCCCACATTGGAACAATAATATTGTACTTGGTACTTTGTAAAAGTCTATCAACTGCTAGTACCTGGGAAATAGGTGCTTAAATTTCTTGTTGATAAGACTAACAATGTTATAGTACAGACAGTAACTAAATAAGGATAGAGTGTTTCAGAAGTTCTTAAATACAGATTGGTAACTGGGCTCTTATGGTAACATTTTGTAAGTTTTTGATCAAGAAAACTGTGAAATTGCAGTATTTGGCTTTAATGTGCAACATAGGTAAGTAACTTCACTTTTCTGGACCTCCGTTTCCTTTTTTGTAAAATGAAGATGCTAGATTATATTCTTTAAGTAACCTTCGAATCAGATAGGTAGTACAACATATAGAGAGCCCAGGGCAAAGTCAAGGAAGATCCACATTCTCAAGCAAATCTGGCCTCAGACACTAACTGTGTGACCTTGGATAAGCCACTTAACCCAGTTTACTTCACTTTCTTACTCTATCAAATGAGCTGAAGAAGGAAATGGCAAATTACCCCTGTATCTTTGCCACAAAAACCCCAAATGTGTTCATGAAAAGACAGACATGACTGAAATGGATAAACAAGAAGAGAGATGTCTCAAAAGCAATAAATCCAGAATTGAATTAATTAGCTTTCCTCCAAACCCTTTCCTCTTCTAGATGTGTCTATTTCTACAGGTGGCATCATCGTTTTGCCATTGCTTCAGATTCATTACTTTGGCTTTATCCTTAATTCATCCATGTCCTTCAAGCTCATATGTCCAATCATTTACTATCTCTTTGACCTTGACGACATTTCTTCCCATCTGGTCCTTTCTTCCTACTCTCACAGGTTCTCAATTCATTCTTTGATCATATCTTCTCTAGATTATGGGGCAGCTACATGGCCTACTAGTTAGAGCACCTAGCTTAGGGTCATGAAGACCTGGTTTCAAATATGGACTCAGACACTTACTAGTGTGACTCTGGGAAAGTTGCTTAATCCTACCTCAGTTTCCTCATCTGTAAAATAATCTAGAGAAGGAAATGGTAAACCATTCCAGTATCTTTACCAAGAAAACCTCAAATGAGGTAATAAAGAGTTGGATATAACTGAAAAAAACAACTCCATGACAAGAAGCTACCTTTTGCCCTAAATTCTATCATGATCTAGCTGAGACAACATTATTTCCCTTTCAAATAGTTATTTGTTGTACTTATCATTTGTCAACTATGAAAGCATTTGTTTCAGGAAGGCAAAATATTTCTTTAAAGACAATTTGACTAACTGCCCCCATGCTATTTCAGTTGTACACAATTTCTTGAGAGAGAAAACAGCAGAGATAACCCAGTAAAGGGACAGTTTCTATATAGATCAGGAGATCTTAGCACTTATAGGGTCTATGTATAGATATCAAAAGTCTGTAAACTCATATGGGAAAAAGTTATATTTTTTCCCCACTAATCTCAAACTGAAATGTAACTTTTCCTTAAATGATTTAAGAACATGATTTTGAGAAGGGGCCCATATCCTTCACCAAACTGATAAAGATTGCCATGACATGATAGAGGACAGTGATAACCCCTACTGTAGAGTGAAGTCATCTAGAATTTTTTGTTCTAAGTTGTATTGACTGTGTCAAACCTTGGAACATAGTGGAATTTCAGTGCCTTAATTACTCAAATTTGGCCATACAGGACTACAGTATACATACTGCATATATAAATAAATCATACAATAAATAGAATGTTACTGACCATATTGATGTGCAGTTCAATGGAAAACTGATATATGGAACCTGTCAGTAAGTATATATATATATATTGATATCTTGTAAGTAAGTATATATATATCTTGGATGTATGCTCAAATGGACAATTAGTTGGGCCCAAGATTGAGCAGTGAAAGTATAAGCAAATATTTCCTTAGGGAAATTAAAATAGTTCTTTTAGTGAACCCAAATGCCTACATTTTTAATCCTGTTGTCCTTTTGTTGTTGTATATTACAGAATCATGGAACACTATAGTTTCCAAAAATGGATAAGTGCTCAGTGGGTGTAAACAAATTTATTTAACAAAGATGTGGAAAATCAATTTAAAAGCTTTTATCAAAGAAATATCTGAGTGAAATGGGAAAGAAGATTGATCATATGTTAATGATAGTTAGAATTTCATAGTCCATTAAGGTTTGCAAAATACTTTGCATATATTATTCTGTTTGATCTCAAGGTTAAGTCTATATTCACCATTGATATTACATCATTATGGAGGTAAATTGAAGATAGTCCCTAGCACGAGATAGATTTCCTTTGGTGAACTTATGGAAAGACCTGGGTGAATAACAAGATGGACAGATTGAATGAATTGCTTTGTTCTTAAGAAAGATCAATGAAATCGCAGACCCATTCAAAAAAAGTTTTAAAGGATAAATTAGAGATCTTGTGTAGCTTTCAAAAGAAATTTTGCCTTTGAAAGGAAGAAACTATAAACTTGGAGTCATAGGACTTAGGTTCAAATATTCTTGCTATCTTTTGGTCCTTAGTCATCTATAACAGAGGAAGTCAGATATATAAGTTATCTTTACTTTTGGAGGGAGCAGCATTATGTGATTGTGTAATTTTGATTTACTTGTTCCTGCTTTAGTAGTAAGGCATTGAAGTGTGTTTTCAAACTATTGACTAAAGAGAATGAGAAACAAAATTTGAAGGAAAAGCCATCAAAAGTCCACTTTCCAAATAGATGAAGAAATAGACAAAGTGACTTGCCATATCCTATAGGTAACTAGTAAGCATATGAAAAAGGATTTTAATCTAGACCTTCTGCCTCAGTTCAACATTATAATACTGCTATCTCTCATGTGAAAAATGCTTAGATAAACTGGAGTCAGTTTAGCCTGGGACATGATAACTATCTTCATGTATAGTTTCAGGCAACAAAATCAGGACAAATGAGCAAAAATTACATAGATATTTCAGCTTTGTATAATTATATAACTTTCTAACTTTTAAAAAATGAAAGGAGCTGCCTTTGTAGATAGTGAGTGCCTCCTCCCTTGACATATGTAAGCAGAGGATGAATGATTTTTCAGGAAGGGTGTTGGGGAAATTTCTAGAGTGCATGGAAGTGTCCACACTTGACAACTTATAAAATGTCTGCTATGTCTTAGGGAATAATGCAGACAGTAATATAGGGAGCCATCTAGCCTCTGAATGTCAAGGGCTTGGATGAACTCACACAGTCTGGGTACAAAATCATACATACCTAGAAGAAAGTGCACCAAATTGAGGAAAGTAGTTCCTGAAGTTCTCATCATTTTAGATCAGTTCCTGTTACTTTAGCCACTTCTTTTTTCCTTGTCCCTGTTTTGACCATGTTTACTAGCTGGTGTCCCTTTCTAAGTCTGGCCTTTGCCTTTATCCAAATTACTGGTTCTGGCTCATTTAGTTTTTCCCCAATTCCCCAACCCTTTGAGTTTACATGAAACTAAGATTTACTGATTGTTGTTCATTTCACTTATAACAGTAGTTGACTGTTGAGCACTAATGATTTTATCTTACCTCCCTCCATTGTTCTTCATTGTTAAGCCTACTTGTGTTTAGAAGACATAAAATTTTGACACATGGCTTTCTATAAATATGGTTTTAAATGGTAAGGAATTCACTTCCTGATACTGTACAAAATAGTGGTTTTTTAAAACTCTTGTATGCATCCTCTATAGTGTCTTATTTCTCCACTGTATTAAGTGGGTATCTCGGAGATTTGAACACTTTTTGTCCTTTCTTTTAGTTGCTTTAAAAAAAAATTTATTTATTAAAAAAAACTAAACAAAACAGCCCTTACCTTCCATCTTGGAATCAATACTGTGTATTGGTTCCAAGGCAGAAGAGTGACAAGAGCTAGGCAATGGGGGGGTCAAGTGACTTGCCCAGGGTCACACAGCTAGAAAGTGTTTGAGGCCAGATTTGAACCTAGGATCTCCCGTCTCCAGGCCTGGTTCTCAATTCACTGAGCCACCCAGCTGCCCCCTTTCCTTCCCCCTTTTCCTTTATTTTTAATTTTTAAATTTTTGTTGCTTTTTAAGATTGTACATTTTTGCTTATCCTTTAAGTTTCTGATCTATAATATGTATTTAATGAAGATTTCCAATTGTTTCAACTGTTTCAAGTTGCCCACTTTGATATAACATGATTATTGTCTGTGTAAAGTCTGTAGATGAATTATAGGTATATTAACCAGATTTTCCTTGACTCAATGAAGACACAAATTGGAAAATATGAATTTAAAGTTCATTTTATAGGACAAAGTACAAGGCCTGTGTGTCGTTTTAAACAGTGTGGCCATAGAAAGATGTTACAGTTTAACAGAAAGTTAATTTTTGCACCATTAAATACTTTAGTGAATTTTCTATTTAGATAATTTAACAACCTACTTTTGTTCCTCTTGTATTTTTTTAGCTGTTTCTAAGTATGATTTTTTTTTTTGAGGTAAGCTTCCTCATGAATATGATTTTAGAGCCTAATTTGAAATCTTTTTCTTTAACTTTAGAATGTGAAGCATGTTGAAAAAGCACTCAAGAAGTGGCTGAAGGGGAAAGGAAAGAGGTGCCACTAACTACCAGGGTAACAACATGGGAAATACAACCACCAAATTCCGCAAAGCACTTATCAATGGAGATGAAAACTTGGCCTACCAAATATATGAGAGCAACCCTCAGCTAAAAGAATCCCTAGATCCAAATACGTCTTATGGGGAGCCTTACCAGCACAATACTCCATTACATTATGCTGCTAGACATGGAATGAACCGAATATTAGGGTGAGTGTCACCGCTATAGAAACATGCACATGTTTTGATACTATATCTGAGACATGTTTTCTGAGAAGTCGTCTATATAGCATTAAATATTTAAATTATCATAGAAAGGCATTATGGTATAGGCAATGGATTACTGGACTTGGGAATCAAGAAGATATGGGTTCAAAGCTTGCTACTGATAATTACTATTTAAGCCTTGGGCAAGTTTCTTCATTTTTGTGAGCCTCTGGAAAACTCCCAGGATTTATCTACCAAGATGTAAATAGTTGCAATTTTCAGAATAAATTGAGGAAAGAGTGAATCCCTTCACCTACCTTCCTATCAAAACATTTTTATATTAGAGAATTCAAGTTGGTTTATATATTTTTGATTGATAGTATCTTTAAATTGTGTCCAATACTTTTCTAAAGGGTCTTTGGAGAAGGGGAAGAGACCAGAAATTCTTGTTATATATTTAGTTAAGAATTGCATTTTCTTTAATACAAACCTTTGAAATTCAAAATATTTTAAACCTACAAAAGTAAGAGATGGAGACTTTGCTATTGGAAAGGCATTGAAAATAAAAAACATTTATTTGCTTCAGCTCTTCTTAAAAGGAGCCATTATTGCATCTGTGTTGGTGCTCAATCCACCAATGTAAATTGAACTCTTCTGTGCTTTCTTATTTGGTGTAATTTTCATCTGTGTTTTCTCATTAAATGCTTCCTATAGATTTTTTTTTTAAACCCTTATCTTCTGTCTTGGAATCAATACTGTGTATTGGCTCCAAGGCAGAAGAGTGATAAGGACTAGGCAATGGGGGTTAAGTGACTTGCCCAGGGTCACACAGCTAGGAAGTGTTTGAGGCCAAATTTGAACCTAGGACCTCCCATCTCTAGGCCTCTCAATCCACTGAGCTACCCAGCTGCCCCCTTCTTATAGATTTTTAACTCTCTAAGGTAGGGGTTTTTAACTTTGGGTCAATGAATTTAAAAAAAAATGTAAGTAATTATTTCAGTTTATTTCCTTTGTAATCTTTTTGCTTTGTTATGCTTTTAAATCCATATTTTGAGCTTCCATCATCATCATCATTCATCCTTGGGCTTCATCATACTTTAGGAGAGAGGGAGGAGGGGCATGATTTTAAGATCTAGAATCTTTGTTCTGCACCATTGAATCACTCAGATAGTTCATTTATTGTTTTTTCCATTTGCTGTATAACCCACCCACTGTGGAAAAGGTCATAACTCTGCCTAGTGATATTCTATGACCACTTCCTCTCCACTCTGTTATATCTTTCTGTTACTCTTCAAGTTACTTACAAGGTATGCAAAGTAATATAAAAAGAACTTATGTTCTGAATTTTTCTGGTGTGCCATTATAATAGCATTATTCTCGTGAGGAAGTTATGTGACTATTAAAGAGTTTGGTTTCATTTAGAGTAGTTTTGCAATGATCCACATTGCAAATTCAGCCTTTGCTTATTTCTGAGCCCATCTGTAGCACAAGTCTAATTTATTCATATTAATAAACTAATCTAATGGGCTCTTTGTTTTGCATGTCTTGGTATAATTTGGAATCTTTTTGCCTCCTTTAGAATGTGAAGCACAAACACTTAAAATCAGGAACTACATTAACGTCTTTTATTCTCTAATTTTGTTGTGTGACCACAAAGATAAATTCTACATTAGAAAAACAGTTGTGAAAGTTTTTAATGTTTTCAATCTCCCTAAGTCACCCATAAAGCATTTTTGTAAAGCTATTTTCTGGATGAGAAAGCAAGCATGAATTCATAGTTGCAGACCTCTTGATTAATGCCTACTCTAATATTCTGTTTGATGGTTTTTTCCTTTCTTTTGGAACCTTCCACTCGTCGAATTGATAGAACATTAGGTTCTGATGTGCAGGGCCCATTTCACTTTTCTTTGAAATTAGAACTTAGAACATGGTGTCTATTACTTAATTGGTGAATTGAATACTTTGAAAGTTGATCTCAGTGTTTTTAAAACTGTATTATATCTATTGTGAATTTCTTTTATACAAAGGTCACTCTTTTTGTACTTCCTCTTAAGAATTACCACTCTTTGACATAGTATCTCTGGTGACATAAGTAGTAAATTACAAATCTTGTATTATTGCTAACAAGAATACATCACTGAAAAAAACAACCCTAAAACCAGTGCTTTAATGGAAGTCAAAATTATTTAAATGGTACCTTATTTTTACCTTTAAGTACAGACATAAAAACATTTGTACCATTCTTATCTCCATTCTCTTGGCAACCCATTCCAGAAAATCTTATAATCATCTTTTATACCAACATCTGTTTTATTCTTTATATCCAACCTGATGCTGAGCCCATTCAGCTCCCTTTTATTTATTTAAAAAAATTTTTTTAAATTTTATTTAGTCAATTTAGAGCATTATTCCTTAGTTACAAGAATCATATTCTATCCCTCCCTCCCCTACCTCTACCCTTCCCATAGCCCACGTGCAATTACACTGGGTATTACATGTGTCCTTGATCAGAACCTATTTTCATGTTGTTGATGTTTGCACTGGGATATTCATTTAGAATCTATATCCCCAAACATATTCCCCTCAACCAATGTAGTCAAGCAGTTGTTTTTCTTCAGTGTTTCTACTCCCACAGTTTTTCTTCTGCATATGGATAGTGTTCTTTCTCATAGATCCCTCCGGGTTGTTCAGAATCACTGCATTGCCACTAATGGAGAAGTCTATTACATTCAATTGTACCACAGTGTATCAGACTCTGTGTACAATGTTCTCCTGGTTTTGCTCCTCTCACTCTGCATCACTTCCTGGAGGTTGTTCCAGTTCCCATGGAATTCCTCCACTTTATTATTCCTTTGAGCACAATAGTATTCCATCACCAACATATACCACAGTTTATTCAGCCATTTCCCAATTGAAGGGCATCCCCTCATTTTCCAATTTTTTTGCCACCACAAAGAGCGCAGCTATGAATATTCTTGTACATGTCTTTTTCCTTATTATCTCTTTAGGGTACAAACCCAGCAGTGCTATGGCTGGATCAAAGGGCAGACAGTCTTTTATCACCCTTTGGGCATAGTTCCAAATTGCCCTCCAGGATGGTTGGGTGAATTCACAACTCCACCAGCAGTGCATTAATGTCCCCACTTTGCCACATCCCCTCCAGCATTCATTACTTTCTGTGGCTGTCATGTTAACCAATCTGCTTGGTGTGAGGTGGTACCTCAAGAGTTGTTTTGATTTGCATCTCTCTGATTATAATAGATTTAGAACACTTTCTCATGTGCTTATTAATAGTTTTGATTTCTTTGGCTGAGAACTGCCTGTTCATGTCCCTTGCCCATTTATCAATTGGAGAATGGCTTGATTTTTGGTACAATTGGTTTAGCTCTATAAATTTGAGTAATTAGACCTTTGTCAGAGGTTTTTGTTATGAAGATTGTTTCCCAATTTGTTACTTCCCTTCTAATTTTGGTTGCATTGGTTTTGTTTGTACAAAAACTTTTTAATTTGATGTAATCAAAATTATTTATTTTACATTTTGTGATTTTTTTTTAATTTTATAATATTTTATTTGATCATTTCCAAGCATTATTCATTAAAGACAAAGATCATTTTCTTTTCCTCCCCCTGAACCCTTCATAGCTGACGCGTGATTCCACTGGGCATCACATGTGTTCTTGGTTCGAATCCATTGCCATGTTGTTAATATTTCAATTAGAGTGTTCGTTTAGAGTCTCTTCTCTGTCATGTCCCTTCAACCGCTATAGTCAGTCAATTGCTTTTCCTTGGTGTTTCTGCTCCCACAGTTTGTCTTCTGCTTATGAATAGTGTTTTTTCTCCTAGATCCCTGCAGATTGTTCAGGGACATTACACTGCCACTAATGGAGAAGTCCATTACGTTGGATTATACCACAGTGTATTAGTCTCTGTGTACAATGTTCTCCTGGTTCTGCTCCTCTCGCTCTGCATCACTTCCTGGAGGTGGTTCCAGTCTCCATGGAATTCCTCCACTTTATTATTCCTTTGAGCACAATAATATTCCATCACCAACATATACCACAATTTGTTCAGCCATTCCCCAATTGATGGGCATCCCCTCATTTTCCAAATTTTGGCCACCACAAAGAGCGCAGCTATGAATATTCTTGTGCAAGTCTTTTTCTCCATTATCTCTTTGGGGTACATACCCAGCAGTGCTATGGCTGGATCAAAGGGCAGACAGTCTTTTATCGCCCTTTGGGCATAGTTCCAAATTGCCCTCCAGAATGGTTGGATCAGTTCACAACTCCACCAGCAATGAATTAATGTCCCTACTTTGCCACATCCCCTCCAGCATTCACTACTTTCCTCTGCTGTCATGTTAACCAATCTGCTTGGTGTGAGGTGGTACCTCAAGAGTTGTTTTGATTTGCATCTCTCTGATTATAAGAGATTTAGAACACTTCTTCATGTGCTTATTAATAGTTTTGATTTCTTTATCTGAAAACTGCCTATCCATGTCCCTTGCCCATTTATTAATTGGAGAATGGCTTGGTTTTTGTACAATTGATTTAGCTCTTTATAAATTTGAGTAATTAAACCTTTGTCAGAGGTTTCTATGAATATTTTTTCCCAACTTGTTGTTTCCCTTCTGATTTTAGTTACATTGGTTTTTTTTTTTTGTACAAAAGCTTTTTAATTTGATGTATTCAAAATTATTTATTTTACATTTTGTGATTCTTTCTATGTCTTGCTTGGTTTTAAAGTCTTTCCCCTCCCAAAGGTCTGACATGTATACTATTCTGTGTTTACCCAATATACTCATGGTTTCCTTCTTTATGTTTATGTCATTCACCCATTTTGAATTTATCTTGGTGTAGAGTGTGAGGTGTTGATCAATTCCTAATCTCTCCCACACTGTCTTCCAATTTTCCCAGCATTTTTTATCGAATAGTGGATTTTTGTCCCAAAAGCTGGGATCTTTGGGTTTATTGTATATTGTCTTGCTGAGGTCGCTTGCCCCCAGTCTATTCCACTGATCCTCCTTTCTGTCTCTTAGCCAGTACCAAATTGTTTTGATGACTGCTGTTTTGTAATATAGTTTAAGGTCTGGGACTGCAAGGCCCCCATCATTTGTTTTTGTTTTTTCATTATTTCCCTCGATATCTTTGATCTTTTGTTATTCCAAATGAACTTTGTTATGGTTTTTTTTAAATCAGTAAAGAAATTTTTTGGGAGTTCAATGGGTATGGCACTAAATAGATAAATAAGTTTGGGTAGGATGGTCATTTTTATTATATTGGTTCATCCTATCCATGAGCAGTTAATGTTTTTCCAATTGCTCAAGTCTAGTTTTAATTGTGTGGAGAGTGTTTCGTAGTGTCTTCATATAGTTCCTCTATTTGTCTCGGGAGATAGATTCCTAGGTATTTTATTTTGTCTAAGGTTGTTTTGAATGGAATTTCTCTTTCTAGTTTTTGCTGCTGAGCTGTGTTGGAGATATATAGAAAAGCTGATGACTTATGTGGGTTTATTTTGTATCCTGCAACTTTGCTAAAGTTGTTGACAATTTCAATGAGCTTTTTGGTTGAATCTCTAGGATTCTTTAAGTAGAACATCATGTCATCTGCAAAGAGTGATAACTTGGTCTCCTTGCCTGTTTTGATGCCTTCAATTTCTTTTTCTTCTCTAATTGCTACTGCTAGTGTTTCTAGTACAATGTCAAATAGTAGAGGTGGTAATGGGCATCCTTGTTTTCACTCCTAATCTTATTGGGAATGCATATAGTTTATCCCCATTGCAGATGATATTAGCTGATGGTTTTAGATATATACTGTTTATTATTTTTAGGAAAGGCCCTTCTATTCCTATACTTTCTAGTGTTTTCAATAGGAATGGGTGTTGTATTTTATCAAAGGCTTTTTCTGCGTCTGTTGAGAGAATCATGTGATTCTTCTTGGTTTGCTTGTTGATGTGGTCAATTATGTGGATGGTTTTCCTAATATTGAACCAGCCCTGCATCCCTGGTATAAATCCTACTTGATCATGGTGGATGACCCTTGTGATGACTTGCTAGAGTCTTTTTGCTAGTATCCTATTTAAGATTTTTGCATCTATATTCATTAGGGAGATTGGTCTATAGTTTTCTTTCTCTGTTTTTGACCTGCCTGGTTTTGGAATCAGTACCATGTTTGTGTCGTAAAAGGAGTTTGGTAGAACTCCCTCTTTGCTTATTATGTCAAATAGTTTGTATAGTATTGGGATTAACTGTTCTCTGAATGTTTGATAGAATTCACTGGTGAATCCATCAGGCCCTGGGGATTTTTTCTTAGGAAGTTCTTTGATGGCTTGTTGGATGTCATTTTCTGATATGGGATTATTTAAGAATTCTATTTCTTCTTCTGTTAGTGTAGACAGTTTGTATTTTTGTAAATATTCATCCATATCACCTAGGTTGGTATATTTATTGCCATACAGTTGGGCAAAGTAGTTTTTAATGATTACCTTAATTTCCTCTTCGTTGGAGGTGATGTCCCCCTTTTCATCTTTGATGCTGTTAATTTGCTTTTCTTCCTTCCTTTTTTAAATTAGATTGACCAGTACTTTGTCTATTTTGTTTGTTTTTTCAAAGTATCAGCTTCTTGTCTTATTTATTAAATCAATAGATCTATCACTTTCGATTTTATTAATTTCTCCCTTAATTTTTAGGATTTCTAGTTTGGTTTTCTGCTGGGAGTTTTTAATTTGATCGCTTTCGAGCTTTTTTATTTGCATTTCCAATTGATTGATCTCTGCTCTCCCTAGTTTGTTCATATATGCACTCAGGGATATGAATTTACCTCTGATTACCGTTTTGGCTGCATCCCAAAAGGTTTGAAAGGATGTCTCGCCATTGTCATTTTCCTCAATGAAATTATTAATTGTTTCTATGATTTCTTCTCTAACTAAACGATTTTGGAGTATCATATTATTTAATTTCCAATTAGTTTTTTGATTTGGTTTTCCATGTACCATTACTGATCATTATTTTTATTGCCTTGTGATCTGAAAAGGCTGCATTCATTATTTCTGCTTTTCTGCATTTGTGTGCCATGTTTCTGTGACCTAATGTATGGTCAATCTTTGTGAATGTGCCATGTGGTGCTGAGAAGAAGGTGCATTCCTTCTTATCCCTATTTATTTTTCTCCATATGTCTATTAATTCTAATTTTTCTAAGATTTCATTCACTTCTTTTACCTCTTTCTTATTTATTTTTTGATTTGATTTATCTAAATTTGATAATGGTTGGTTTAAGTCTCCCACTAATATGGTTTTACTGTCTATTTCTTCCTTCAATTCTCCTAGTTTCTCCATTAGAAATTTGGGTGCTGTATTATTTGGTGCATACATGTTGATTACTGATATTTCCTCATTATCTAAAGTCCCTTTTAACAAAATATAATTACCTTCACTATCCCTTTTGATCAGGTCTATTTTTGCTTTGGCTTTATCAGATATCATGATTGCCACTCCTGCCTTCTTTCTGTCAGTTGAGGCCCAGAAGGTCTTACTCCATCCTTTAATTCTGACCTTGTAGGTATCTACCCGCCTCATGTGTGTTTCTTGAAGACAACATATGGTAGGGTTTTGGATTCTAATCCATTCTGCTATTCGTCTACATTTTATGGGTGAGTTCATCCCATTCACGTTCAAAGTTATGACTGTCACTTGTGGACTCCCTGGCATTTTGATATCCTTCCCTAATTCTAACCTTTCTTCTTCAGCTCTACCTTTTAGTCCAGTTATTTACTTTAAATCAGTCCCCCTTGTCCTCTCCCTTGATATGTTTCCCTTTCTAGTCCCTCCCATTTTGTTCCCTTCCACTCCCCCCTCCCCCCCTTGGTTTTTCTCTTCTCCCTTCCCTTGTTGGGTAAGATAGAATTCAAGATCCCAATGCATCTGGATGTTCTTCCCTCTCAGAGTTGATTTACCTGAGAGTAAGGTTTAAGTAAATACTCCCTTCCTCTCCTTCTTATAGGAGTTTTCTTCCCCTCCCCTTCCCGTGTGAATCTTTGTGTGAGAAAGATTATTTTATTTGGTCTTTCTTTTCCCCCTATTTACACATTACATTTCCCCCACATGTTAGTATACATAGATTGATATAAATGTAGTCCTTATAGAAGAGAGTTTGAGTAAAAGAAAAAGATAACATTTTTCTCCTTTTCCCTTTCCTTCATATTTACCTTTTCAGGTATTCCTTGCTCTTTGTTTTTCGATATCGAACTTTCCACAGAGCTCTGGTCTTTTCTTTGCAAAAACTTGGAAATCTTCTATTTTGTTGAATGCCCATACTTTCCCTTAGAAGTATGTAGTCAGTTTTTTTGGATAGCTGATTCTTGGTTGAAGACCCAGCTCTCTTGCCTTTCTGAAAAATCATGTTCCATGCCTTGCGGTCATTCAGAGTGGAACTTGCAAGGTCTTGGGTGACCCTGATTGTCATTCCTTTATATCTAAATTGTCTTTTTCTGGCTTCTTGTAGGATTTTTTCTTTTGCTTGAAAGCTTTGGAATTTGGCAATTACATTTCTGGGAGTTATCTTTTGGGGATTTAGTGTAAAGGGTGTTCTGTGAGCTGTCAGTGGCTGTATTGCCCCCTTGTTCTAGAATCTCTGGGCAATTTTCTTTGATTATATCTTGTATTACGATGCCGAATTTGCTGTTTATTTCTGGCTTTTCTGGAAGTCCAATTATTCTTAAATTATCTCTTCTTCCTCTGTTTTCCAAGTCTGTCACCTTGTCGGTGAGATATTTTATGTTCTCTTCTAATTTCTTGGTCTTTTGGCTTTGCTTTATTAATTCTTGCTCATTGTCTTCAAGTTGCCTGATTCTGACTTTTAAAGCCTGGTTTTCCTTTTCACTTTGGTCAAACTGGTTTTGTAGATGCGTGAATTTCTTTTGCATTATTTCCCACTTTTCCTCCCAGAGGGCTTCCATCTTTTTGATCTTGTCCGATTCAAATTTCTCGTGGGTTTGTGGAGAGTTTCCATTTCCTTTGGAAGGTTTTGGAGCATTTGCTTGTGTTTCCTCTTCTATCTTCTCTGTATTTTCTATTTTTGCTCCATAAAATGTGTCCAAAGTCGCCCCCTTCTTCTTGTTTTTTTGGAATTTTGTGCTTCTGTGGAGTTTGCCATCTCTATCTGAGTGGGGAGGACTAGCTGTCTGGTGTTCAGAGGTTTTAGCCCCAGGCAGATTGTCCATTCTATGCAGTTGTTGTTCTGTCTTCCCAGAGAAGCCAGGAATTGCTGGTGTTTCCGTGTTACTGCCCTCCTCAGTTCCTTCCTGATCCTTCTCTGTTGCCTTACTTCCACGCTCTGAGCCTGGCTTGGCCCTTTCCAAGGGGTGTTTGTTTCTGTGCCTTAGCCGGCCAGAAGAGCCAACACTCTGAGGCGGGGAGGGGCCACAGCTTTCTGGAGCTATGAGGGCTCCTGATAGGATTGGCTTTCCCTGGGTTAAACTGAGTATGCCCTAAGGCAGGGAACTGTTGTGAGACTGGGATGGAAGGATCCAGCCGGGGCTTACAAGCTCACCCCCCCCCCCCCCCCCCGTCGTCTTTCTCTGTTTCCCTGCTGTCTATGTTGGGTGCCTCTAGTCTGAGTCAAGTTGTTTTCAGGAAGTGGTCTTCAGTATAGCTGGCCCTGAGGCTCTGAGGTTCCCTCTGCTGCCTTGGACTCGACACTCTGGGTTGGGGGGGATGGGTCCTGGGACCTTCCTTCTGCCTACCCCTTAGGTCCAAATGATCTCGAACTCTTGTTTGGTTTGAAAATCTTTCCTTTCCCAAAGATCTGACATATATACTATTCTGTGTTCACCTAATTTACTTATAGTTTCCTTCCTTATGTTCAAGTCATTGACCCATTCTGAGTTTATCTTGGTGTAGGGCAGTTCCCTTTTAAAATTGTTTCTTAGATGGATCTTATCTTCTATCTTCCCATTACCAACAGTATAGTTCTGCTCTCATCTACTCAAAACCTAGATTGCTTCAGCAGCTTCCTAAATGGAGGTTCCATTTGCATTTTCTTTTTTTTATATACAATACATACCAGATAAGTCCCTTCATGATCTGGCCCATTTTATCCTTTCAAACTTTCTGGGTTATCACTCATAAACTGTCACTTTAAATCAGGCATCTCTTTACTACATACCTACCTTTTTTTTTCTCCTTTGCTGACATTACACCTTCTTTCTAAAATGTTTTACCTTCTCTTTTGCTTATCCTTCAAGACCCAGCTTAAATCCCTCTTCTCATATAATACCTTCCCCAACCTCAGTAGTTCTCCACAGTCTCTTTCTCTCATCTCTATTATACTTACTGCAACTATAGCACTTAAATATTGTTATTAACCCTAACCCTCTCATTGATTCATGCATGAGAATTCTATTTTTAACCTAACCAGGTTGTAAGTTCTTATGTTAATTAAAGTATCTTTTCCACCAGCTTCTCTTTCAGCACGGATCAATTAAAAGCTCATTATGTCTTCAGTGATTGTTTTCCTTAAAAATAAAACTTTCTTACTCTGTGTCATCACATTTTTTGACAATAAGTACTATTTCTTCTTGGTTTTCTCTCTCTAGCACCTAGCAGTCAGGGTCAATCAGTAGTCATTCATTATATTCTCAACACTAAACTAAGCACTGGGAATACAACAGAAAGCTAAAAAGAGGCCCTGCCCTTAGAAGCTCACATTGTAATTTGGAAGAAGACAAGACTGAAGATATACACAGAGTAGATAGAAGGAAATCTGCAGAGAGAAATGTGCTAGCAGCTGGGGGACTGGAAGAGACCTCTTATAGGTGAAACTTGAGCGAAGTCTTCAACAGATTTATCCAGGGAAGGAAGAATGAAGAAGCAGAGCATTCTAGTGTAAAAATTAATTTATATCTCTACTAATAAAAATACTATATTTTATGAGGTTTATTAAGGATTTTTAGAAATCAAGGATGCAATATAAAAACCACGTGCCCATGGCTGATTAGCCCATTCAAAATCCCCGCATTTAACTTACTTGCTACATCATTGCAATGGAAGAGAGAGTGTGGGAGGCATTACTGCCAGTTAAATACCAATTGTGATCTCGCAAACATGGAGACTCAGGTGAGATTATAGGGAATTCTGGGAAATACCAAGGACTTCTGAGGATTGAAGTCTAGGGTTCAAAATCTCCCTTTTTACGTTTCCCCATGAGACCCGAGGAAGACTAGTCTCTCTGATTGGGTCTTGTAAACACAAATCATTTGAGGATAAGAGGAAAAAAAGAACAAAACCAATTGCTAGGCACATTGACAAAAAGCCAGTTAGGGGGAAGTCCCCTTCGGCATAAGAGTATACATAAAAAACAAATACATTTAAACCACACAGTTCAAATCACCACATCCCAAAGTTCACTCTGGATCATCTGGTGCAGTGTGTGGTCTGTGGAGGCATCTTCATGGTGTCTTCTCCAAACAGTTCACTTTCTTGATTCAGATAGGTAGCATGTTTCTTAATCTAAAATTTCTCTCTCAAAAGGAATTTAAACTTTGCAATTTAAAATAATAATAATTATACATTCCCTCCTGAAGAGGGTGATTGAAAAGCACAGGGATCATTTAGGGATGCATGACTGAGTTATGAGATATATGAATCAATTGGAAGAGAAATCAAAAAATCAAAAAAATCCAAATAAAAAAGATAATTTCAGGATGAAATATAGACTATCAAGTCTTATGTGTAAAAATTCTAAGTAAAGGAAAAATAAGTCTATAACAGGTCCTTGAATCAGGGCCCAATTAAAATGATGTAAGCATTTACCCAATCAGTAGCCAGGACCTTAGAAAGTTGCCACACTGTGAAAGACAGACTAGGGACTAGATTTTAGGAGTCAGGTAGGAGCCAAATTTGAGATTCTTGGTAGAATGTGGAACATGGAAGACCTGCTTTTAACACATGTTAAACAGCCACAACCTCAAACCCCAAACAAGTTCAAGTCCTCTTGTCTTGGCTCAAAATTACATCAACCGCATTGGGATTGGTTGGTCTCTTTGACCTTGTACTCGATTGGCACTATGCAGTTTAGCTTTGTGCTTCTTTGAATAATGGATATTTTTTTATTTTCTAGTCTCAATTTTTTGGGGTATGCATTGGCATTATAGCAAATATATTTTAAACTTATATTACTGCAAAATCAAAAAATTTAAAGAAAATCTTAATACTGGTGACGTGCTTCAAATATAAAAAGGAAAGAAAAAATAAAACTGAAGTAGTATATTGCACAAGCAAGAAGAATATAAGAATAGTTTTTAAAAATAAAAAATATAACTTATAATCATTGATACACTGTGTCAGCTAAGGAAATGTAGAATACAAGGTTTCTCATCAAAAATGAGGTCCATTTCCTCTTCATACCTGGCCATGATCCACTTTGAGTTGTAGCAAATGATTTTCACAAAGTAGCAGTTTTTTTTATAAAGGACAGTAGTACAACATATAATACACATTCAAAAGGTATCAATATCCCCAGAATTATAATGGCCCATTTAATGACAATAGCAAACAAATCCACTATCATATTTCACATAAGTTTCTGTATAACATTAAAAAAACTATGAACTGATGGATATTTGTCACAATTTTTACAGATGTAACAAATCTTTCAACGTTGGCAAACATATTTGTAAACAAAGTAAAACTTATTTGGGTCTAGAACATCATCAAGAAATATAGATTTTTCTGGAAGTAAAGTGAGCTGAAGAGTTATAAATGAGAGATGCTACGTTTTGGGGAGCCATCCAGGGTTACCATGCCCTGGGATCAACTTCCCAGCTCTTTTGATATGAGACTGTCCCATCCATTCACATTTTTCTAATTGTGGGAGGTGGGGATTATAATTGTATTTCACTTCAACTACTAAAATGGACCGTACCTCCTGTTAGAGGTAGGCAAAATGATCAGAGTTGTTGGGAAAAAATCTAGAAATCATGTCTAAAGACCCCTTAAAATCAATTTGAGATGTTTAGCTCATTAAATTTTCCAGTGGTTCTTATGCAATTGTAACCAGTTATGAAGTCCATCCATCCTCTATGTGACAATCTACAAAGTCAAATAGAAAAAAAAGGCTGTTTTTCATATATGGGCTTATTCAATAATATTTTTTCAGTATAGTTATAGGGGGGAAAGCAACAGAATATAATAGTAGTTAAAACCCAGTACATTAAAATGATTGAGTGTAACAGAATAGTAGTGAATACATTAATATATGAACTTAAACCCAACAAAATTAAATCTTAAAATGATCAGCAAAATGCAATAAAATACAGAGATTTTTATAAAACGTTGTAGTCTGAAAAGTCTTAAAACTATAACCTCCAGTCTCTTTAAAGTTAGTTTTTGTTTTGTTTTATCTGTTGAGATTCCTTTTGTCAGTATTGTGGAATTCCCCATAGCGGAGAACATGGGTTTTAGGGATCTCAAACTGGGCAGGCCGAAATGGCAAAGAGTTACAGGGAGATGAATTTCTCTCCTGAATCTCAGGTGAGATAAGTAACAGGATCAGTGTACTCAAAAAATATCCTTTGAAATAGGAAATGCACTGCTCTCTCATAGAATATGCGAAACTTATAACTTCCTGTTTGGAAAAGTTTCTTCCTTCTCCTCGTCCCCCTCCCCCCCCCCCAGGTCCCCTGCCACATGGAGACTAATTGTTGCCTAAGGAAAGAACACCCCAGTTTTTACCAGTTAGTTTGTGATTCCAAAGACACAGGGGCAGCTACCAGCAGCCTGGGTCCTGGTGCTGGCCTGGGGCCATCTGGCTTAGAGGTCAGAGATCAGTAGAGTTGCTGTGTCTGGGGCCAGGGCTTGAAGAGCAGGGCTGGGCCTGTACCAGATGAGCGATCTTGGTCAAGAAGATCAGGAGGAGCGAGCTAAATCAGAATCAGCTTTGCAAGGGGGGATGAAAAGCCTTGGCAGGAGAAACGTGGCTTAAAAAAAAAATTATCCAGGCTATCTTTAAAAAAATTGAGAAGTTCTCATCTGAGTGGTTGCCATAACTGTAAAAATTAACTTATATCTCTACTAATAAAAATATCATTTTATGAGGTTTATTAAGGATTATTAGAAATCAAGGATCCAAAATAAAAAACATGTGCCCATGGCTGATTAGCACATTCAAAATCCCTTCTCTCAGCTTACTTGCTACACTTGCTACTTCATTGCAATGGAAGAGAGAGCGTGGGAGGTGTTACCGCCAGTTAAATATCAATTGTGGTCTCACCATCATGGAGACTCGGGTGAGATTATAGGGAATTCTGGGAAATACCAAGGACTTCTGGGGATTGAAATCTAGGGTTCAAAATCTCCTTTTTTACATTAGACCTGGGGAGTTATAGGGTCATGGAGACAGGAGATGGGTTTCTTCTTTGAGGGACTGCCTCTGAGCCAAGGCAGTTGGATCATATAGAGTATACGGAGGAGAGTGAAGCATAAAGAGACCTTAAATGCAAAACAGGGTCAGGTTAGAAAGTACTTCAAATGCCAGAGGATTTAATATTTGATCCTGAAGATTGAGAACAGTCATATCATGATAAACTCTCTACTTTAGAAGAAATCTCCTTGGCAACTGGTCAGTAGATTGAAGTGGGAGAGACCTGAGGCAGAGAGGCTAATAAGAAGGCTGTGATAACTAGAATTCATATAGAGCTATTATTTTTGCATAGCAACTTGCATATCTTCTTTCATAGATGTAATTAAGATAGTACTAGAATGGCAACTCTCTGAGTGGAGAAGAGAGGACAAATCAAAGAACTGTGGGGGTAGAAACAAGAAGATTTGATACCTGGTTGGATATGTAGTAGGATTGAGGAGTTGGGCATAACATGGGTTTTTCAAGCCTTTGCATTGGGCTGGGTGAGTTTGAGGATGGTAATACTCTTGGTAGTAATGGAGAAGCGTGGAAGAAGGAAGGGATTGAGAAGAAATTTCTGTTTTGTACATACTGGATTTGAGATGCTCATAGCATAACCATTTTGAAGTATCTAAAAGAGTTGGTAATGCAGTCCTGGAATTCAGGAGAGTTATTTGGACTAGATATAGCTATCTGATGTAATATTTAAAGGAATTGTTGAAGATTGAAGAAGGATAGGGGATAAGGAAGGTTTTGTAATAGGGAATAGAGGGGTTGAAGGGAGAGAAGGAATATGGCTGCCAGTAAGATAAAAGAAGAGAGATGCCCCCAACTGAGAGGCTATCTTTGAAAAATGGGGTTCCCAAGAAATGGGCCATCTAAGATAGCCTCAGGGGACATCTCCTCTATTGATTGATGTTGAAGATACCCCAGAGCAGGTAAACATGGACCCCCTGAGGGACAAGCCTCCTCTCAGACCAAGATCGCCCAATAGGGATCCCATAAGGACTGTTTATGGTTGAATGACTGTCCTGAGGTTCGGCTCCCTCAATGTTCCCCTGAAATGATTGTTCTCCTCTTATCTTACTGCAGTTATTTAAATAAAGATGAATTTTAATAACAAGTTTGGATTGGGGAGGTATCAGTGAAGAGGGAATTGGGATTTCCCTGGATTGGGTTTGCTTTTCTCTCAGTTTTTGAGCCAAGGCCAGGCCTTGCAGGCTGGTGGAGGGTTTACTTTATTTCTGTCTGTGCTAATCTGTGCTAGCTTTCTTAAGTTCAATGTCTTTCTCAATAAGACAACAAGAGGAAAAAAAGGTTCTGACCGTCAGAGCTGATTGGGCCTGACTCTTCAGTCTGACTCCCCTAAAGTTCAAACCACTCCCCTTCAATCCTTTTGTTCAATGACATGATCATAGGAATCCAGGTAGAGCACACAGTTAGGGAAATCCAGGAATAGTGGAACTTCTATCCCGTGAAAGGGAGAGAGGCTCCTTCCAGTCCTACAGGAAGAGAGAGACCCTTGAGACCAAGTGTCACTTCAAGTTGACCCTCCCCCCACAAATTGTCATTCTTGTCAATATCTTCTCTCTAATACTGCAACTGCTGTTGTTCCACCTGAGAGGCAGAAAGTCCAAAACTTGTTTCAGTTTTCCTTTCTGCACTGAGAATCATATGTATAGAGATCATTGATTGAGATCACCGCATGACACAGCCTAGAGGCTGAAGACAGTTGTCTGAGAGCAGTCTTAAATTAGATCAAGCTGTTGTCAGATTCCCTTGAGGTCTTACCATGCTGGCCAGTGATTTTATATTCTGTGAAATCCCAGAATCCTACTTCATAGTAGATAGAAGAGTAGGGAACCAGTTAGGAGGCAAAGATGACTATGAGACATAAAATGGAAAAAAAGTCTTAGACCCAGCATGTGGTTTGGACTCCAGGTGAATCTAATATACAGAGACCACCCTGGCACACAGAAGGTAGGTGCTTATAAATGCTTTTTAATTTTTTTTTCTTGAGTTTCACTTCTTTGTTAAATGTATTTGTCTATATTGTGTAACTGTAGATGTATCTACTATTCCTCCTCCACCCCCCAAAAAAAATCCTGATTTTTTTCAAGTACTGATAATAAGCCATGCTTTGAATAATGGCTGTAATTTATGTATACTCACTTATCACCATTTGATTGCCAGGATTCTAAACTTTGATTATAACCAGATACCGTGATAAAGTGTGTGGCTTTAGCTGAACAATATATAGGAAAGCATACATTGATTTGTTCCTCATTAAAATAACTAGTTCAAAAAAACATTTATTAAATACCTGCTTTATGCAGACAGTGAGTGATAGAGCCAAAGTGAATCAGTCCCTGTTTTCTTGGAGTTTATGTTGTATGACATTACCCATGTCAATTCTCATTATTTTTAACTATATCTTCTTTGGTCCTAGATGGGGAGGTCTACTATTCCTTGCTCCAGATTCTCCTTTTACCATTCTCATTTTACAGCCTATTTCAAGTTTCATGCAATATCAAAATGCTCCCTACAGTCCAGATTATGGTGACTGTTGTATACCAGCCACCAACTCATTCTTCTACTTTTCCCAAGTTCAGCATCTGACTCCTCATTTTCCTCCACAATTATTGCCCTTATTCTGGGGAATTTGAGCATCCATTTTGATACTCCATCAAATGCCCTAATTTCCCATTTCCTCAATCTCCTTTACATCCTGCGACCTATTTCATTCCACCTCAGCCACATAGAGGGAAGATCATACATTGGATCTCAAGCCAGAAATGTTCCATTTCCCAGATTAAAAACTCTGACATTCCTCTTTCAAACCATAATCAGTAAGCACTTGTTAAGCACCTTTTGTGTTCTAGGGATCCTGTTAAGCACTGGAGCTACAAAGAAAGACAAGAAAAGTTTCTTTCCTCTGAGGAGCTATTAATCTAATGGAGGAAATAAATAATAATGTATCAATAAGTTAGGTATTGGATAAACAGGAGATAATTAACAAGGAATATGATAGAATGAGAGGGATTGGGTTCTTCTCAGAGAAGGTGGAATTTTATCTGAGACTTAAAGGAAACCAAGATAGTCAGGAGATGTGGATGAAGAGGGAGAAAATTCCAGGCATGGGAGACAAGCAGTGAAAGTGTTTCAAATTGAGAAAGTGGTGAGTGTTTTTATGAACAGAGGAGCCAGAGACTGATGACACCAAGAACACACGGAAGGCATGAGGCAGCCTGTTTATGAAGGTCTTTAAAAGCTAAGCAGAGTTTTTATCTGATCCTGGCTATAAGAAGAAGCCACACTATTATTCCTTATATTAAACTACTTTGTATTTATTCTTTTTATATTTTATTTTTATACACATACACATTTTTGTTGTCCCCATGTCTGTCCACACCCCACTGGCCCCAGAGAATATAATTTTTTTTGTCAGTAGGGGTGGTTTCATTCATTTTATTTGTATTTCCAGGTGTTTCCTCAGTTAGGTGCAAATAAGTCAATCAATTGAGTTGTGGATCAATCGATTGAGTATGTTGGGGAGAAAACATGCCCATTTATTTTTTTTTTTTAAATATATTTTATTTGGTCATTTCCAAGCATTATTCGTTAAAGACATAGATCATTTTCTTTTCCTCCCCCCCCCCCAACCCCCCATAGCCGACGCGTAAGTCCACTGGGCATTAGATGGAAAACATGCCCATTTATAAATAGAAATAGAATGCATAGTAAGTCAGTACAAGCTGCAAGTAGGAAAGTATTTTAACTTCATTTTGAGTGAATCTAGGGATCCCTGTAGTGGAAGTGAGAAGGGAGTACATTCTAGATATTGGTGGATGAAATTAGAAAGGGAAGTGTAATAAGTATATTTAGTGCCTGCTTATGCCAGCTAAGTGCTAAGTGCTCTACAAATGCAAAGGTATGAAGATTGGAGATGAAATACTCTGTGATTGTGAAATGACAGACTGTATGAATGGGAAGAGCATGTAATAAATTTGAAAGAGTAGGTTGGAGACCAAATGTGAAGTGTTTTACATGGCAAAGAAGACTATATTTTTTCTCAGAGTTCATTGAATGGCCTAACCCATAAATTCACATCTTTTTTACCATTCAAAAATATCAGATGGAATTTTATCACTGAAAGATAGCTGGAGCATTATCTAGTGCACACCTCTTCCTTGAAGAATATATCATTCATTCCCTGACACATTGTTATTATCCAATCAAATTTTTAAAGGCTTCTAGAGACCCCCTACAGTTACCAGTTGCAGTCATCCCTACTGTTAGGAAATAGCTGCTTATAATTCATTTAAACCGTAATATGATACAGTGGAGGGAAAGGGAAAGATTGCTGGATTTGAATCTGCCTCTTGCCATCTGAGTTTCGTTGGGCAAGTCACAAAACTATCTAGACCAGTAATGGCAAACTTATGGCACGGATGCCAAGGATGTTAGAGCGCCCTCCATAAGCATGCAGCCACCTTATCCCCCAACCCCAGTTCTTTATTAGGAAGGCAGAGGGAGGAGCTGCTCCCTTTCCACTCTCCACCATGCCTGATGCCTTTTTTTTTCACATCACCCTGCCCTCCACCCACCTGTCCTTCCAGCCCCATGTGTGTCCCAAAGCAGCCAATGGTGGGCTACTCACAGGTGGCATAGCTGGAGGGGACGGGGAGCAGAGCTCTCCAGACACTCCCCCCCCCCCCCCCCCCCCGCTTCTCTTCACTTGCTGAAGACATTTCCTGCTTCACCCACCCCTTCACGCAGCAGCCCAATGGGAGTGCTTCCTCCCTTCCCATGGAGGGGGGGGACCCTACCCTCCATCTCTAAAAGTTTTGCCATCAATAATGTAGGCCTTAAATTCATCCCCTCTAGAATATCAGCTTGGAGTTGTAGGATAGAATCTTTAAAGAGCCTTTTTACCTTTAAACCTTTGGTTCTGTTATCCTTTTCATGACATTTAAAGCCTTTTTCTTTTTCTTTGCTCAGTGATGTTCATCATATCTCTATTTGAACCCTTAATAGTTAGCTTATTTGTGTCATAGTTGCCTCTTCCTCTGATGAAATAGCCTTATCTTTCTTGATTTAGTGTTATTTACCCCTTTAATATTCCTCTGATTATTACTTTTTATGAATTTAGGCTTAGTACATAATGAATCATAAATCCATTTATAATTCACAGTTGCTGTAAGAACAAATAATTAATCATGGTTACTAATTCTAGGCTATTCTATTTAGTGCTGTATAAAACACAAACATATATCATTGATATTAAAACATAATTAGCCAAAGGCTCAATCAGTATTTATGTTAATGACTCAGAATGTTTTTTTACCAGGTATGCCAACATGATTGTATTGAATACAACTTGGAGCCTTCTCCAAGATTTTATTCCATGCTTGATTTTATTCCTTTCTAATGTGAGAATTTTAACAGCTACTTTTTCTCATTCCTTGTACATTCTAATAGTTCATTGTATTTAACCTGGCCTGATGTCTGAATCAGTTGGTATTCATCTTAATTTTCCCATTCCTTTGCATGTGACTCATTGTTCCAGTGCTTCTGAGATCTGTGTATGTGATCAATATGAATTCTAATTCCATTATATGTTAATTAGATTACTGAAATCCTGAGTTGTGTGGTGGGCAAAGCTAGACTTGACTGCTAGTGATTTGTCATCTGCCTTAGCAAGTGAATCTTTTCTAAAAAATATTTTCTTTAAACCTACTTTTCTCTTAAATGGTAGTGGTAACAGCAGTGAAGGCTCCATCTCTTCTGACATACATTATATATGTAGCAAGCAGTTTGCAATTGGTTCTGCTTAAAGTGAATTCCCCTGCAGCAAGACTGAGTAGTAGGTTAAATGTCTACTATGAATAAATACCCTTTCTTCCCTAAAAATAATATTTTATGATACTTCCTTTTAGTGAAGATAAAGTTTACATGAAAAGAATTAGTCCATATGATAGCTTGTTGGCTTGTAGATTGAGAACTGGAAGGGATGTTAAAAATCATCTAGTTCAGCCTTCCTCATTTTATAGATGAGGCTATAAAAACCTCTGTGTACCATTTGGAAGAGAGTAATCAGAATAAACCCTCCTTAGGAAATTTTGCAGCTGAAAGAAGAAAGACTTAAAAATCATTCTCACTAAGGAATGGTAGGTGGCAATCAGACCATAGTCATTGTTTGGAAACCACTAGTTTTCCTTATTGTCTTCAATAGCCAAAAATTCTTTAGCTAAATGAATCATAGATTTGGAGAAAGATGAACATTAGAAGTATTCTATTCCATTTCCTATTTTATAGATCCTTATATTTGACAAGTTTCTGAATTCTTAAAAAAATCTTTTCTATTTTGAAATAGTAAATATAAAAATAATTGCTTACTAAATTGGGATCTCAGGGAATAATTTCAATGAGCAGTAAGTAAATGAAAGGATGGATAGGATTAAACTTTTAATATAGTTTGCCAAAAAAAAACAGTGGCAGATGATGAGTGTGCTGTTCTGTATCTAAAATGTTGTACATTTCAGATCAGTCTGTTCTTTTATTACATTTTAAAGCACAAGTTTTCTACTGTTACAGATAAGATGTCAATGTAATTTATTTCATTTAGAAAAAAGTACTTCTATGGTACATTTGTGCTTTCTTTTATGTATAAGGTAGAGGTGAACTTTTTTCCTCCATTCTGGAGAGAATTGATAACAATGAAATCTTAGTTCTAGTGATCATCTCTAGGCAGAATGATCTATGATATTATGTAGTAAAAATAACTTAGTCTTTCAGCTATATCGCTTCTACCACCGCCAATTTTCTTACTCTATCTCCAGTTTTGGCACTTAGATTTAGTGCTGTGAAATCAGACTAATAGAACCAACTTCATCTTTCCCCAGGCCTGGAAATACTCTCCTTACTTACTTGCTTCCAAATATTGTCATCCAAAATTCTACCTTGTATGGGAAGCCTTCTCCAACTCTCCATAATTCTATTACCATCCATATAGTAATTATTTCTGATTTATCCAGTAAATAACTTGCTTTGTATATATTTATTTGCATGTTGTCTCCTTCATTAGATTGTAAGCTCCTTGGGGGCAGGGACTATCTTTTGCCTTTTTTTGGTTCCCCAGTTCTTAGTACAGTACTTGACACACCAGAGGCATTTAATAAATGTTTGCTGATTTGTCTGTAGCATAATTGCAACAAAGTTGACAAGTGAATTAACAATAACAATTCCTTGTAAAATCATCTTTTATACTTTCTTCTTACTAGTCTGATTATATATATTCATTTTTTTAAATTTATTTATTTAGAATATTTTTTCCATTGTTAACATGATTCATGATTTTTCCCTCCCCTCTTCCCTATGCCTTCCTGGAGCTGACAAGCAATTTCACATGGTTATACATGTGTCATTGTTCAAAACCTATTTCCATGTTATTCATCAAAACCCCAATCCTTTCCCCATCAAACCACGTGATCCATCATACATTTTTCTTCTTCATTTCTACTCCCACAGTTCTTCCTCTGGACGTGGATAGCATCTTTCTCATAAATTCCTCTGGATTATCCTGGATCATTGCTTTGCTGCTAGTAGAGAAGTCCCTTACATCCAATTGTGCCATAAAGTGCCAGTCTCTGTGTACAGTGTTCTCCTGGTTCTTCTTTTGCTCTGCATCATTTCCTGGAGGTCATTCCAGTTCACATAGAAAGCCTCCAGTTCATTATTTCTTTCAGCACAATAATATTCCATCACGATCAGATACCACAATTGATGAACACCCCCTTGTTTTCCAATTTTTTGCCACCACAAAGAGTGAGGCTATAAATATTTTTGTACAAGTCTTTTTCCTTATGATCTCTTTGGGGTATAAACCCAGCAGTGTTATGGCTGGATCAAAGGGTAGGCATTCTTTTAAAGCCCTTTGGACAGAATTTCAAATTGCCCTCCACAATTCACACCACCACCAGCAGTGCATTATAATTACCCAACTTTGCCACACCCCCTTCAATATTTATCATTTCCTTTGCTGCATATTGACTAATCTGCTAGGTGTGAGGTGATACCTCAGAGTTGTTTTTATTTGCATTTCTCTAATCAGGAGGGATTTAGAACACTTTTTCATATGCTTATTGATAGTTTTGATTTCTTCATGTGAAAATTGCCTATTCATGTCCCTTGACCATTTGTCAAATGGGAAATGGCTTGATTTTTTTGTAAATTTGACTTCTATATTTGGGAAATTAAACCTTTCTCAGAGAGTTTTGTTATAAATGTTTCCCCCAGTTTCTTGCTTTCCTTTTGATTTTGGTTGCATTTGTTTACACAAAAGTAATGTTCTCTTATCTCTTGCTTGGTCTTAAATTCCTTCCTTTCCCACAGATCTGACTGGTATGCTATTCTATGTTCACCTAATTTATTTATGATTTCACTCTTTATATTTCAATTGTTTATACATTTTAAATTTATGTTGGCATAGGGTGTAAGATGTTGATTGAAACCTGATTTTTTCCCATACTGTTTTCTAATTTTCCCAGCAGTTTTTGTCAAATAGTTAGTTCTTGTCCCAAAAAATGGGATCTTTGGATATACTGAACACTAGCTTCCTGCGGTCATTTACCCAAGTCTATTCCATTGATCCACCTTTCTGTCTCTTAAGTAGTACCAGATTGTTTCAATGAGCACTGCTTTATAGTTAAAGTTTTGGTACTTTATAGTTTAAGGTATGGTTCCTCTTGGCCCCCATCCTTCACATTTTTGTTCATTATTTCCCTTTGTACTCTTGATCTTTTGCTCTACCAGATGAACTTCATTAGAATTTTTTCTAATTCAGTAGTTTGATAGGTATGGCACTGAATAAGTAAATTAATTTGAGTAGGATTGTCATTTTTGATGATTATATTTTAATGTCTGTTACCTATCAACTTTCTACATGATATTTGCCTTTCTTTAATGAGTTCAGTGCCTGGCTTATGGTCCTTTTCTTCAATCCAACTTTTGCTTTCATATCTAGGAAATTCAATATACATAATGAAAACCCTTCAAATACTCTCTGTTCAATTCTTAGGACCCACTTCTCTTCCCCACCTCATTTATATGCATTTATATCTGGCCAGTCACTCACAAGTTTCCATTTCCATGAACTCTAAAACATCTTTTATCATTCTATTTTGCCCTATATCTCTTTCTTTTAGACCTACCATACCTCCATTCTCACCATGCCCATTCAGTTTTTAACTAAATCTTTACCTCTATGTTGGCTACACTCTCCTCTTTTTTCCTTTCTCTGCCCCTTAGTGAACTATTTTAGCCCCACACCTTACCAGTGAAGATCAGCAACATTTCAATTGCTTAAGTTCTTAAAGATAAGGTATTGACTCAGTATTTTCAGTACCTTGCTCTGAATAATATCCAATTGATGTCAACTGTTGCCCTGAATCTAAGACTGTCCTTCTCTATTTTTTGCCTTATTGCTTATATGCAGTTTTATTATTCGCTAACTACTCTTCACATGAACTTCTGTAAGCTAGAATTATTGTTCAGCTATAAACAAGACTATTTTTTTTCATATTCCAAATCACCAGTTTGAACTTAACTTTTTCATGATCACTATAATGCCATTTGAGCCTTTGACAAAAGATCTAAAGCCACCAGAACTGCCCTGATTTCTAGCATTTTTTATTTAAAGTAGATAATTGAAAAAATTTGTTATCTGCGGAAGTTATTAGAAAATAGCATTGGGGGCAACTAATGGCCCAGTGAATTGAGAGCCAACTCTAGAGATGGGGTGTGCAGTGTTCAAATGTGGCCTCAGAAATTTCTTAGTTCTGTGACCCTGAGCAAATCATTTAATCTCAATTGCCTAGCCTGTATCATTCTTCAGCCTTGGAACAAATACTCAGTATTGATTCTAAGACAGAAGGCAAGAGTTTTTAAAAAGAAGAATGTCAAAAATTTAGTTTCTTGAGCTTCTGATTATTAAGAAGTCCCTATGGTTATTTTCTTCTTCAATTAGGCAATGAGATGGCACAGTGGACAACAGTGGGCTTAGAGTAGGAAGAACTGAATTAAAATCTGGCTTCAGTTTCTTAACTGAAGTTTTATGACCTTGGATAAGTCATTTGACCTCTGTTTCTTCATCTGGAATGTCAGAATGATAATAGTACCTACCCTCAACTTGTGAGGATCAAATGAGATTAAAATTGAAAGCCCTCAGCACAGTGACTGGCACATATAAGCGCTATATACATATTGGCTATGATGACAACAGTGATGATGAGTTATCCTCCTACAATCAATCCACAAGGGTTTTGATGTTCAGCTATTTATTTGTGCACAGTATATATATAGTTCAGTTGACACTTGAGGACTGATAACCTGTAATTTCTAAAATACTCTATTGATGAGTTTTGATGAAGAGATAATGATTCATTTTAAATTGACCTTTATTTTAAAAAAATAAATAAGTTGGCCTTTATTTACAACACTATCTTAAGCATGTTGTCATCCTTTGGTTTTTTCGTAGAAGAATGAGGGAATATTTTATATTTTATTACCTCACTTTTATAAAGATAACAAGGTTCAGTTCTTTCATGGTAATGTTTGGACTAAAGAGATGATAAAATATTTTGCAAGAAAACTCTTATGCATGCTGAGGTTTTTTTGTTTTTTTAATAGTGAAAAAAATTGTCTTAGAGTTATAAATGTTTTATAGAGATCTACTTATCAGAAGATAAAATGGGCCTCTTTTTGTTGCCAGATAATGAATCTGGTTAATCATTTAGAGACATTTTCTCTTTATGAAGAATGAAGAAGTAATTTCCAAATAGAAACCCACTTTTTCTTTTAGAAATGATCAGAGATTTATGTTTTATGATGAGTAGTTTCTAAAGGACTCATTGTTTGGTTTGGTTTGTTAGCTTTGCTAATAATAACTTCCCTTCCCAAATCTATTTATTTTAAATGGCTTTGTAAGTTGTTCTCTGGTCTGCTAACAATCACATTCCCAGAAATTATCTACCAAGCTCAGATAATCAGATGCAGTATAAATGTTTACCTTGTTGTTTCCAAAGCACCCTAATTACCCTAACATACAAAAATGTTTTCAAAGGTAAGAATAAACTCTTAGCTTCGTGTAGTAGTATCTTTGCTTAGTCTAACAAAATATTTTCATCTCTACCTTTGGCAAATAAATATTTATAGAAGAGGAAAACAATTGAGACTAAAAAACAGAAGACACTACTTACCAAAGCTATTAATTAATGTCTCCAGATCTTCATGTGATTGAAATTTTAATCAGGAAAAACGCTTATATTTACTTTCATCATCTTATTACTAAAGAATGACCCCTTTCAACAGTAATTACTGAACTATGTAATTAATACATATATAACATGTAATAAAATGTTGTGGTTATAGGCCATGGTTTTTTTTTTTTAAAACAATTACAAATTTCTGTAATACTTTCCAAACTAAACAGTATATCTGCCAATCTGTAAATGAATTATGTGCTTTAAAATGGATACTGGATTTGGGTCTTGAGAATTATCCCTTTGAATATAACACGTATGTCATATAAGAAGAAAAAAATAACAGGCTTAATGCTTACTAGCTCTTGTACTTTTCCCCCCCCTTTTACCATTATAGGACCTTTCTTTTTGTTAGAGATGGAAATCCAAATAAGCGGAATGTGCACAATGAAACATCTATGCACCTGTTGTGTATGGGGCCTCAAATTATGATATCTGAGGGAGCCCTTCATCCTCGCTTGGCACGTCCCTCTGAAGATGATTTCAGAAGAGCAGATTGTCTCCGGATGATCTTAAAATGGAAAGGAGCGAAGCTTGATCAAGGAGAATATGAAAGAGCAGCAATTGATGCTGTCGATAACAAAAAAAACACCCCTTTGCACTATGCTGCTGCCTCAGGGATGAAAACCTGTGTAGAGGTAAAACTTAAGATGCTTGTGCTTACATTTTGTATGGCCAGATGTGTGGTATCGTTCATGTCCATCACCTTCCAGTATGCTAACAGTTTTACCTGTCTTAATATTAGTGGATAGAAATACTGATTTTGGAATCAGATGACCTAAATTCTGTCAGTGTGCTCATTTCATTAGGAAAATGGCTTCCTTCCTGCACTCAGGTTGTGATACCAAATGCAGTCAGGACTTCTGAGAGGGAAGGAAAAATGCAAACAAAGCATTGTCACCTCACATTTCTTCCCATCTACTAACATACTGGGAAAAACAGACATTCTTATATTTGGGAAGGTTCCCTAGAACCCTTGACAGTGGACCCATGCTTTAACAAACCCTGGAAACTTCCCTTGGATATAAATCTTTCTGTATAAATAACTAAAGTCATTAAAGCACAGTATAATTGTGGCTTAATTATACTCTGCAAGGAATCACCCTAATTGTAAATATTACCATTCTATACCTATCAGGGTAATGGTAGCTTCACAGAGCTCCTTTCCTAGAAGTAAAACTTAGCTACTGCCTGTTCGCTGCCTTCCATAGTATTGACACATATTTTCTAGAGGGAGAAAACACTGTAAATCTTACAATGTTTGCATGCTAGAAATCCAAAGAGGAAATGAAATATACCACGTGACCCAGGAGCTTAGCTTTTGCTACAGGATACATTTATAAAGATTAATAAATGCAAAGTAATTTGAAGAGAGATAGAGAACACTCATAACCAACCCAAGAGATTAACAAGATCATCAAGTGTTTATTAAGTGCTCGCTATGTGCTCGGTTCTGTGATAAGTCCTGGGGATATAAAAAAAAGTGAAGATCCCCTTCCTTCCAATAATTCACATTATCTTACAGGAGAGACGACATACAAACAATTGTGTACGAAGAAGATATTTTCAGGGCACATTGGAGGTAGGATTAGGAAAGACTTCCCTAAGTTGAGCCTTTAAAGGAAGCTTAGAAATTAAAGAGAGGGGAAATGACAAAGGAGTGTATTTGGACCATTCCCAGCTATCCAAGAATGATCTTGTAAGAAGCTGTTATTATCTTGTTTGGGGGATAGGAGACAAAATCAATGCTAAAGGATTTATGTTAAACATTTTTCAAAGGGGGAAAAATATTTGCAGAAGCAATATGAGAGAGAGAGCACTCAATTCTGAGGAGTATTCTAGCTTAACTGGATTAAAAAAAAAAAGAGAAGTCATATAAAATAGATAGTGTAATGTTAGAAATTCCTAAGAGGCAAGACATCCTGATCTCATCAAAAGATCTGGCACAGATCTGCCTATACCACTTAGTCCCTCCCCCATCCCAGGGCATCTCTAACTGGTAAATACTCATTGAAGAAGTGGGCTTAGAAACTTCAACCCTTCCCTCATTACTTCATCCCAGGAAGGATGGGTACTTGGCTGCACATTTTTTTTTTTATCAGTCAAGTGACTCTACTTTAAATGTGTCAGAGCCCACTATGGCTGATCAGCCCTGCCATGAATCCTTGTAGGATCTTAAGAAGAAAGATACTAACAAGAGTTTGGGTGGGGGAGATCCATGAGGAGGATGGGGACAGGACTTGGGCGTAGCCTCGTTTGGCATCAAATTGGTTCAGCCTGATTTTGGAAAAATTATGGGGAAAATAATTTCACACAATATCATAATTCAGTATAAATTATCCACAATAGAGTTAAAAAGCATAACTGCCAATTTTCAAGGAGTTTATCTTCTGTGTGAGAGGTAGTAGGGAGTCTGGAGTCCCTGAAGATGCTTGAGGAGGAAATGGCATGGTCAGTGAGACTGTGCTTTAGAACATGGAACACCAAGTGAAAGGTAGATCAGTTAGACTATTACAGACTTATAGTGTGAGAACCAGGAAGGTGGCCTTAGGATTGGAAAGAAAGAACAATAGGCTAGAGAAGTTATAGAGAAAGAAAACAAACCAAATTGGCAACTTGATTGGATATGGAGATTAAGGGCAGATGAAGATTGGAGAGCAACTCTTCGAGATTTTGACTTTGGGTGTCAGAGAATGACAAGATCATAATCAATAGAAGTTCTCTTAATTTCTGGCACAAGGCAGAGAGAGAAGGGGAAAATGGAGGTTTGTGTCAAAGATGCAGCTCTCATTCACCTTAAGTACAGTGCTATCTCTGCCCAACCTTTTAGTATATGCTGTGCTGTTAGCCGTCCTACAAATAGTCACATAGCCCAAGACTTCCACAGGAAAATAATACAAGTAGTTAAAGTTGCCTATGTAACCTTATTCACTAAAGCTATATCTTACTCTGCCACAAAATTGTTTTCACTTGTCTCTCTTATTCTCCCTCTTTACAACACTGTCACTTCAGCAGGACTAAGGACCAGTTTAGTAAACACTGACCCAGAAGCCCCAGGCTTAGCTCTGTTCTCGTATTTTATATGAAATAAATACTTTTTATACGTTCAGACAATCAACAGAAGAGAGAAACTGGTATCCTTATCAATTATATTAGCAATAATTATTGCCTTCCTATACCATGTATCAGTTGTTATGCCTTTCTGTTTTGGTAACCAACCGTACTGTCTAGATTATAGAATTCATATGAATATCCTGGCTTCTATTAAAAATGTGCTTCAATTTTTGTCTTGAGTTTTCCATTAAATCTAGTAGCTTCTTGGCTTGCCCTCCGTAATCTGTCTTGATCCATGCTACATTAGTGTAAAATTAGGGCAGCATTTTTTTTTCCAAAAAGGATTTCTGACTCTCCCTTTGTATCAGTTGCCTTCTTCTCTTGTGCATTGGAAGAAATGAGTTGATTTTCCATCTTTTAAACAGGCTATTCTCCTTAGTAGCTTTGTTTTCTGTTACAGCTAATGTCCTCCTCACTTGACTGTTTATAATTGACTGATGCATGTCATTGCCAAAGATAGTTCAACAGGAAGGAAAAATAGAAAATTCTTTAAAGTCTTGTTTTTTACATATATACTGCTACAGTTTTGTCATTTGTTTATTTTAAGTTATAGTCTTTTAAAATAGATTTTTATCAACATCTTTCGTTTTTGCATTGTCTATATTTCCCTGTGTGTATTATCTACCTCCTTCCAAAGGGCCTTCTCTTGTAAAAAAGAATCTCTAAAATGTATCTTCAAGACTACTACCAATTTCCTATTAAATGTTCTTTTAAATTCATGTTATGTGATATTTTATCAACTCAACATAGTCTACAAATGCTTTAGTAGGCAGGAAAAAAATTTGTTTTTTGATCCATTGCTGCACACTGAAGGTATAAATTCCAAAAAGTAGAACAGTCTACTCTGAAGGTATTTATATCCTAATAAGGAAAGGCAGTGAATGTAGGCCAGTAATAACCAGGAACAGGTATTTTAGTCTTGGACGTCATAGAGATGATGAGTGGAATCATGGGGAAATTGGTGAACGTGCCCTTTCCAGGAATCATATTGGTTTGATGATTCTTCCCAAAGCAATAGGAGGAAAGGGGGAAGTACACTTAGCACATTAGGAAGATGGCCAACAGATTCATTTATAGTGATATACAAATTAGACAAAAGCTAATGGAGGAAAGGCTGGTAGTAGTGTGGGGAGGATCAGAAAAGATCTCATATAGGTGGCACTTGAGCTGAAAACTCAAATCTAAGAATTTTAGAATTTCTAGAAAATTGGGAATTTTGTGAGATGGTGCTACAAAGGCATGAAGATAGTAGATGGAGTGCCACATAGGAGAAATAAGGAAGAAAGCCAGTTTGGCTGGACCCCAGGATATGTAGAGAGAAGTAAAATGCAGTGAGTCCAGAAAGAAAAATTGAGGCCAGGTTGTGAAGGGCTTTCAGTGCCAGATAGAAGAGTTTATATTTGATCCCAGATGTGCTAAAGGTATGTTTCTGTTGAGTACTGGCTTATGTATAGAAAGATTCTTTGCTAGAAAATTTACTACCAAGAGATGAGGTTTTTTTCACTATGGAGACTCATAAAACATAAAAAAAAGACTTTTAATCCTATGTTAGCCTCTACTTCAGCAGTGATTGTGATATTATGGAAAGTTTTGTAAGTACTAAGAAATCACATAAGAGAAACAAGATTCATCATAGTAAGATAGTTGAAAGAGTCTAGAAAACATCTCATCCAACAGAAACTTGATCTCCACCAAGTATAAACTCACAAAGGATACCTTGTCTTTTAAACTACAATCTACATTTCTTAGGCTTCTTATAAGTATTTAGCTTTTGATATTTCAGACATGATTTTAATAGCTAAGAAATAGATGAATTTATATTTACACTCTTACTGATTATGAAGCATAAAGACACAGATGCAAGGATATGAAGGTTTTCCTCAGAATGGCCAAGAAAGCATTTAGGAAATTGGTGCTGGAGAAGGAAATGGCAAACTACTCTATTATCTTCGACAAGAAAACCCAAAATGAGGTCAGGAAGAGTAAGATACAACAAAGCAACAACAAAACACACCCACACCCACCCACTCCTTGATACAGTTTTCATTCCTTATTCCAAATTATGTACCCAAATGGTTTTCAATTTTCTTTTGCCCACTAAAGTAACCCATTGTCAAGACACACTTTGTAGCACCCTGTCAAGTTCTTTAGAGAACCTCTCTACTTCTTTATCTTTTTCAGTGAGTACAGAAGCTGCAAAGATATACAATTAAGTTCTGGCTTATTATCTTTAATCACAAACACTATGAGGTGGAATGGTAAAGCAGTTGATGAATCCATTCTGCCACCTTTGGAAACATGAGAAAATCAATTTCCTACAAAGTGATAATGGAATTAGTGTATTTAAGAAGATGAAGTTGGGTGGAGAGCTTATTATGACTATATAGACAGAAGAAATCTGAGCTCAAAGATACATAAAATGTTAAATGTGCTCCAGGATCAGTTTTCAAGTTACCTGTAGAAACAGAAGATTCTAAAAAAATAAAAAGCCCATAGGTATAAATTTGGCATCTTTTACAAATAATCTAACAGCAAATTATTCCAAAAGAATCAAAAAAGATCACAATGCTCTTATATGTATTCATGAAGAACCTGGCATTTACCATTGTATGTGTTGGTTTTTGTTGTTGTTGTTTCTGTAATATTTTATGAGAACTGTTTTGATTTCTTTTGCTTCATTTTATTTACTTAGTACAAGGGAGAATTTCTATTTTAGGAGGAGGGAAAAGCCTGGGTCCTGGGGCTGGGCTGGGGCAAAAAGGGTTGTGGTTAAAAGGGCAACCAGGTTAATAGTTTTTTAAGTATGTCAAACTTATACCTAGTCTTTCTAAAAAAGTTCAAAGGTTTCCCCCCTTTTTTTTAATATTTCCAGTGAATCTTTTTGTCTGTGCTTTGTTTCTCACCTACTAATTGTAAAAATTAAATTTAGTCTCTAGTAATAGAAATATTATATTTAATGAGGTTTATTAAGGATTATTAGAAATCAAGGAATAAAGAAAATACAAACAAGAAAACCACTTGCTGATTAGCCCATTCAAAACCCCCATGCTTAGCTTACTCACTACATCCTTGCAAATGGAAGAGGGTGAAGTAGGTTGTTATTGCCAGTTAAATACTCCTTGTGATCTCGCCCAGGTGGAGACTCAGGTGAGATTATAGGGAATTCTGGGAAACACCAAGGACTTGTGGGGATTGAAGTCTAGGGTTCAAATCTCCATTTTACACAACCAAGGTCATCTTCCAAAGATTATTCTTAGGTAATTGGGAGTTTCCCAAAAGACTAATCATGAGTTAGAATAGACTGAATTTTTAGCCACTAGATCCCTGGCCAGTCAGAATTTCCTACTCCTTCCAGAACAGTCCAAAAGTGAGACTTCATTGATAAACTGCTTTAGAAACCAACCTTTTTCTCTCCAAGTGCAGCCTGGCTGAAGATTTGCTGACATGTGCATTTTTCACACTTAGAAATCTCACCTTCAGTATATTTATATAAGTAAGTTATACATTAAACTATGCTTTCACTTAGTTTTGTGATGACACCACTTGACCATAAATTGAAGCCCATTTATTTCCTTCCTCCACCAGTAGGCACCAAATTACCCAGAAGGAAGCAGTGTGCATTAAATATAGTGCAATGCATTATTAGCAATGATTTAACCCCCAAGAGTTAGCATAAAAGATAGCATAATAGATGTATAGGACAAGAAAAGTAGGTAGGCTGGTCCAATAGCAGTGCTAAAAGACTGATTAACAGCCTAATAGTAGTTACCTCTCTTTCCTCACTATCCCTATCTAACCAAGTAAGAAAAGAAGACAAAGGCCTCCTGCTTAACAAGAATTTCTGTAGGAAGTTTATGGAACACCATAGGCAAAAATTGCCCATAATTAAACAACATAGAGGGGTTGCAATCTGCATTAGTGATAGGAATAGCCCATGTAAAATGAGATCATAAATTTATGAGACTATCTCACCGGATATATGAAATTTTAGACAAGTGGTCTTGTGATTATAAATAACATTTTTTTCTTAAACTAAGGATATGTAACATTTTCTGACTATCTTAGTAATAGTAATAATCAACCCTTTCACTAAGTGTTTTAATATACTATTTATAACATCATGTTCATTTATACTTTGAAAGTACTCAATTCTAAGACCTTACTGTGTATTTTTTTGACATGTTCAATATGCCATATAAGTGATTCTAATGAAACTTTCCAGGATACTCTATATGGTGTGTTGTGGTAGGTTCATTCTAAAACAATTAGTATTATTTACTGACATCCTCTATCAACTAGACACTTAGGAGAAAAAGTACATAGTGCCTTCCCCTCCCCAACCCTCTCCCGTTACGGTTTTCTACTTTGTCTACAGGTATATCTTGTCACAAGATGAAGTTACATGAGGAGCAGATTTAAGAGACTGCTTTTCAGTGCTGTTATCTTCAAAGAACATCTTTGGCTGTATGTAAAGTGCTTTTGGTAGGGCCCTATATAAATTACCTCAGCTACCTTTAGACTAATTGTTGATCACAGAGATCATTTCAACCTAATTTATAAAGAAGAGTGGCCTTACATAGCTGTCCATAAATTTTTGTATGTTACTTTTCCCCCACACTTCTTGAATAGTCTTCTGCCTTTAGCAATAAATATAATTTGATGTTATAGCTTGTTAAACTGATTTTTGCAAAGAAAACATGTGTTCATGTATGTGTATATATACATGTAAATACTGGTTTTCAGATTTCCTTGTCATATCAAGTGGATTGTGTAATTAGGTAAATAGGATGAAACTTGGCCCATTTAGTAATATTCAAAGAATCTTTGATCTAGAAGAAATCTTGAGATATCCCATACATCTTCACGCAGTGTCATGGTCCTTTACTGAAAAGAACATTGGAAAGACTCAGATTCTATTAGATCTATCTTGATAGCCATCTCATTTGTTTGTTTTTATTTAAGCAACTTTCCTCTATGTGATTTCATTTTTTAGTCTTATATATGGAAATGCTAAATGAATGTGAATATAAAGGTTTGAAATTTCAGTGAAGTCTTTTTTTCCCATTAAAATAAAATTCATTTTATAAAATCCCTTCATTTAAAAAGGAGACAGGAAAAACTAAAACTGGGCACCAGCTATAGCTCTGTCACCATTTCCTTAATTTTAGTCAAGTAATTGAATGCTCCTGAACCTCAATTTCTTCATCTTTAAAATGAGGGTATTAAATTGAGTCATCTACAAACTCCTCTTCCAGAACTAAAATGGTATGATTTTATGATACTTTAGTGATATAAAGCAAAATGCTTCACACTCTAAAACACTTTGATTTGAACAAAATCCTTTTCATTGATTAAAGTAATTAATATCTACTCCCCGGGACTTCATTTCCCAGCATCCCACTTTCTCACGTTTAGTGCTGACATAGGGAGGATATAAGTTTTGTGTAGCTCCACCCCTCTCACTTTCTTCTTCTGAACACAGCTGGCTGTAGCAGGCTTTTTAGGAGAGGCGAGATAACTATTCATGTGGTCTTACTTTGGTTACGTTTTTATACTTCTATTCCCTTTTTATTCCTTTACTTCAAGTGATTAATAATAAACTTATAAAATATAATACTTAGAGTATTGGACATTTATTTAAATCTTAAAAAAGATAGAAAAGAGCTTAATTCTCTCCCAGCATGACAGCTCGTGATTGGCAAAAACCTTTCTAATCTACTCACATGTGTAGAGAGAGAATTGGTGAATCTTGAGGATAATCTTAATTGGCTAAGGAAGGATCTGGGGCATTGGAATATTTAATTTAAAATTTTCTTATCTAATTTTCAGTGATAACTTTTTTGTTTTTTATGTAATTAACTTCAAATTACTTCTTTTTCAGACATGTCTCCTTTTGTAACAAAAGTTTTTTGTGTTTTGTTTTGTTTTGTTTTTTAAGCGGAAAATAAGGAAATTGACAAAACTACTCAATAGATCAGTCATAGCTGACAATTTTATATAATGATTATTGATAGTATAATAGGAATTTTACTGAGATGTTAGTGTTAAGCAATGGATACTCAGCTGAATTTAGAATAAGAAATACCTGGTAATCTTACTTCTTATACTCAGTGGCCAGGTGATTGTGGGTAAATCATGTAGGCTCTCCAAACCTGTTTTCTTACATGTAAAATAGAGCCAATAATGCTTGTGAGACTTAAATGTGATAACATAGGTGAGGCTTTTTGTAAACCTCATGTTGGTATGTAAGTTTCCAATACTAATAATTCTGACTCATTTTGCATCATAGATAAATATTACATATCTTCTACCCTTCTCAATGCATGAGTTTCTAGGTATATACAATTGGTAGAATAAAAAACTTGGATATACTGTAGCTATAACATGTAACATAGCAAAGAACCTTTATGCAAAGAATTAATAGAACAGCTTTTCACGTGTGAAGGTTTCATCATGTCACTGAGTTTGTGAAAGAAATATTAAAATGAAAGCAATTTACAATCTAATTTAAAAGTGATATTTTAAAGGTCCCTTTCCCTTTAAACCTCAAGTTGAGAATTAAACATCTGTGCTCAAAGCAGTTAGATCTGGGCAATTTGTACAATGGTCTGTTTGTTCTTCCATTGTTTTCTTTGTTCAATTAAAGTTGAGTTGAGACTAGGCTGAGGATAGAGAGATGAATTGCAATGTGAGAAGTCAAAGGCCCCCCAAAAAAAGGTAGCCAAAATGTCAACCCCAATTAACCCCAAAATCCTCCTTTCCCTTGAATAATTTATAACTTCTTTTTACTTTTTGCTCTGCATATTTAATCCCACCTAACATGGTAAGCACAAGAGTATTGTCCCCCCCCAAAAAAGTGAAATTGACTATATCTTAGAGAAGAAATAATTGTTTGTTGCTTGTATGCAAACAAATGATCATCTTCTAAGAGAAATGATCACAATCAATACTAAAGAAAAAGGAACAAGATATGATGAACACACTATAGATGATTTCACTAACCACACCTAATCTACTTATTGATGAAAAATGGGAACTAGATAAAGAATAGAACATGGACTCTGTTCTATTAGGACACTAACTAATTTTATAGCCACAATAAAGTCAAAGAGAGTCCAGAAAACTCTGGCCAGGAAAATACCTGATCTCATTTTCAAACACACAAAGCAACTAATAGCAATAGAGGTTTAGACTATAATTCTCAGGATGTTACAGAGAAGGGTGGTGGACAGAGTAGGCTGAACAGTATTGTCCCACAACACATTGAAAAATGGTAAGAGAGAAAAAAAAGTCTAAAAGAAGCTTGATGTGAAACTTACCATTTCATATTAAGAAGAATGTAAAACTGGCAGGCATACAGTAAAATAAACGACTTTAAAATGTAAAATCTTCCAGCATTTATGATGACTGAGCCATAATACTTATTCTTTTTAATACCATAATACTTTTGTGCTCTACGAGGGAGTGAAAATTGCATTAAAGAAGACAAGGCCAGGGAAAACATTTGAATCAGAACCAGCTATGGGGACAGAAAACAATGCTGGAGACAGAATAATTTTGAAAGCAAGAATGGAATTGATTTTCAAGATAGCAAATTAAAAGAATGACACTGAACGATCTCTGGTAACAGATCTCTCACAAGGAATGATCAGATTTGTAACTACAATGCACAGCCCTCTTTTCTCATTCCTATAAATTCTTTATGAGAAAAATTTATACCTGTAGAACTTTTTAATACCAGACCACACTGTTACTGACTTCTCCTTGCCTGAAAGGCAAAAAAAATATATATATATATATAAGATCTTAATGCTTTTGTTTATAATTTTTTAATATCCCAAAAGTGTTGGTGCAGTTTTAACCTATTAAAGCTTAATGTTAGAAATTGCCTAAACATTGGTACATGAATAACAAAATTACTGTGCCATAAAAAATAGCGAATGTGAAGAATTCAATAGCATGGGAAGGCATCGGTATGGAATGTTGCATTTATTCTTTGACGCTATGAATATAATTTATTGGTTTTGTAGAGTCTTTTTTTTAATTTGTTATTACAAAGAAAGGCTCATTGAGTTGAGAAAGGGAACATAATATTCATGAATATGTAGAAGACATGAACAATAAACATTAAGAAAAGTAAGAAAAGAGAACAAAAGAAAATGGATTAATAAAAAGTACTGTGAAACTGCTCAATACATCAAGAACCCAATTTCACCCATTGTTTCTTTTTTCCCCCGCTTTTAAAATATATATATATATATATTTTTTTTTTTTCCCAAAGATTAGGCCTACTATCTCTCCCAGACTGGCATTATAGGGGCTACTCTCTGGGCCTAGTCTCAGTTAAATCAGCTCAGAAGCTTTGACCTGCTCTCATTCTGATCTGGACTAATTTCCCATTCTTGGTTGGCTGTTGTTCCTTGGGGTTCTCGATTCCATTTTAATGCTGAACTAAGTATATAGATAACCAGAATAGTTTGGAGTCTTGAGATCACTAGCCTTATCAGTACCTAGAATTATAGGCATGAACCACCATAGCCAGCATGAAAAACTTTAATAATAATTTGGTTTTCCATTTAAAACATCCCTAGGTTGAGATAGAGGTTAAAAGAGTCAAGGAAAAAATACTAAAGTAAATATATTGTTTATGTTCCATTCCCTTTGACAGCATGTGATACTCATTTTCTTTCCTAGAACTACATCACTTTTTCATTTTGTTACATTTTTTATAATTCTTTAGGCTTCAAAATTTCCAATTAATAAAGTTTATTCAATATTTTAAATGAAATAAAAGTAAAGCAGACAGTGCTGTAGACTATAAATTTGCTCCAAACTTGTCTAATTATATTGTGGATTTAAGACCAGTTAATTAAATCATTTCTGTTAAGCACCTAGTGGTAGTCTCTCGGTGATAGAGAATGACTATTGTCTTTGTGCATTATCATCTATTGATGTACCCTCATCATGGGTTTGAAGTCCAAAGGCTGAGGCGCAGAGCCTGTGGCACACGGGGCCTGGGACGCCAGTTGTTACGGGAGGTGCGGTTGTGGCCTGGTGTCAGCGTTCACGCACAGCAGCAAGACGTCGACGTCGCTCATCTTCAAAGGTGGCGGCGGCCTGGTGAATGTGGGTTCGCCAGCTGCTTCTGTCAGAGGCAGTGAGTTTTAGTTGCTTTGGTGTAATGCCAGCCCACTTCAAGTTGGACTTTAGCTGATCCTTGAATCTTCTCGCACCTACTATGTGTAAATTATGGTGGCACATGATATGCTATAAACAAATATTAATGCTACATATGTCCCTACCTTTCAAGGATTATGATGAAGTAACACAAATAACTATAATAGGAACTAATAATTTATAAATTAAAATGTTAAATTTTGTGTTCTGAATCTCATAAAGTAGATAAAAATGTACTCACTTGAACCTAATTTACACATTGATCATGTATTTGTAAGTAAGCTTTTTTTGATGTGTCTACTACAGTTTGGCCAGCCACCGTTAGGCTCTGTGTATAGAGGGAAAAGGTAAAATAATCCCTGCAGGGCCTATGTGACAACTGGACTTGGCCAAACCAAGATCTAACTAATAGAACATGCTGGGCCTCTAGGTAGGCAGTTATTAGTTATATTAATTGAAAGCTATCTAAAGAGACTGACCTACTGTAACATTTCAAACTCCTAATACATTATTTTAAAATTCAAGCATTAGTCTACTCAATACAGCTATAGGTATTAAAAGTGCGGAGGAAGTCAGCTTTGCCAGGCCAGTGTGCAGCTAAATTCTTAATCTTCTAGAAGCTAGCCTTGACATTTGACAGGTCCTTTCAAGCATTGTGCTTTCCCTTATTTGTTAATGCTGTATGTAGAGAAGATTCTTACTAGAGTAAGACAGATTTGTCCACAGCTCAGTAAAGTCTACGCCTCTCCACTTACCATTTCTTCTTCCCACTTTAGCCAAATTGAGTATTAATGTTAACTGGTATCACAACAGCACAGTATATGTGATGGGTCGAGTTCATCTACACAGTGTTCTTGAAGTGTATAAGAAGTGATTAACCCCAAGGAAAGAAGGCCAGCCTGAAGGCTGATTTCATAGGTAACAGGGAGGTTTGGAGTAGATAAAAGAGGGAGAGAGATGGGCCTGGTCTTTACCAACAAACTAGGCTAGACTACAGTGGGAACTCATCTTCTCTTCCCACCCTTCTGTTGGGTCTACTCTTTATGCCCCCATTTGTGGTTTTCTTGGCAAAGATAATATGAGTGCTTTACCATTTCCTTCTCCAGCTCATTTGACAGATGAGGAAACTGAGGCAAACAGGGTTAGGGGACTTACCCAATGTCCCATAGCTAGTGTCAGGTTAGATTTGAACTCAGATCTTCCTGGCTCCCAGCCTGGCACTTTATCCACTGTACCACCTAGATACCCCCCAGAAGCTGTATTTAAGCTGTATTTAACGAATGCATTGAATGGAAAGAGGCACAGTATATGCAGCGGACTTCCTTGCTCCTGGGATCATTCGTATAAAGTGCTAAACTTATTCATTCATTCTTATGTGTGCTGAATGATGAGCTTTTAAGCATCAGAACTTTTTTAACTTTGGCTTCTCAGCCCTTATACAATATCTTGCACATACTAGATACCTTGAAAATATTGATTGACTGGATGGCTTTACTAAGTGATGTGCTCATATTATGACCAAACAAGAGGTTGATGGCAGAGGCTGGCATATTGTTCTTCCCTTTATGTAGGGAACTCTTAGTTGGAGATTTCCCTCTCCTAACCAGAGATCAGCACATTCTCTGTAACTCACCCTTGCAGAGAATGTGTCAGATTTGACCACATGTCTTTGTGACTCCATTCCCAGCTCTGCCATGTTTCTTCTCACATAGTGGGCATTTAATAAATAAACTGTTAATTGGAATAAAAATAAGGAGATACTTCCTGTCTTGGTTTTTAATTGCCTAGATGTGTGTGTGTGTGTGTGTGTGTGTGTGTGTGTGTGTGTGTAATATACATGTAAAAACATCCAGATAGGCTGTTTCATCACATAAATGGCTACTTGAATATCACGTGTTGTTTTTGCCTTCATTTAAAGTCTGTAATTGATTGGTCTTAATATTTTTAAGCTTTTAGTAAAACATGGTGGAGACTTGTTTGCTGAGAATGAAAATAAAGATACTCCTTGTGACTGTGCTGAAAAGCAACACCACAAAGACCTGGCCCTCAATCTGGAGTCTCAGATGGTTTTCTCACGGGATCCAGAAGCTGAAGACATTGAAGCTGAATATGCTGCTTTGGACAAAAGAGAGGTGATACTGTTGTGATGGTTTCTTATCTTTGGTCAAATCTGAATTTTGAAACTTGTTTATCATAGATTCTTTTTATTTTTCTACATTCTTATTTGTTTTTGCTCATATGCAGAAATGACGATGACTTACTTGTATAGGCTTATTTTATATTTTGTTGAAGTTATTGTTAAATTTAATTTTTATTCTACATTGTTCTCTAAATAAACCATCATGTAAAGAATAATAGTTTCCTTCTTAGCATGATGTTTATTCTCCCATCTCATATTGTCATAGCCAGCATTTTTTAAACCATATCAGATAATGGTTGTGTCAGAAACCTGATTTTTATTGGAAAGACAACATTTCTCTAATATAGATAATGTTAACTATATTGATATATACTATTTACTTTGTTAAGGAGTGATTTGTTTATTTCTTTGCTTTTTCATTTTTTAACTTAAAAAGAGGTGTTGTATATGGTCACAAAGATTTTTCTGCATTAAAAAAAATTTTTTAATAGCAGGTAAAAATCAGTTTTCACAAATACTTTCCAACATTTTGCCTCCCCTGGTCTTTTTTCTCCCCCCCTTTTTCAGTTCAGTTGAAGTTCAATGTCATTTTCACTTTTAGTTTCTCTTTGTAACTGTCAGTCTTTGTATGTTTCTTGTAAACAACCTTTGCTAGATTCTTCTGACTCACAGTGGTCAGAGCTGGGCCTGGGTCAGGAAGACCTGAGTTCAAATATGTCCTCCTTCCTAGCCATGTGACCCTGGGCAAGTCACTAACCTTGCTTGCCTCAGTTTCCTCAATTGTAAAATGGGGGAGAATAACAGCACCTACCTTTCAGGGTTGTAAGAATCAAATTAGGCAATATTAGTAAAGGGCTTGGCACAGAGTAGGGGCCATGTAAATATTCTCTATTCTAGTTATCCTATCATTGTATGTAAGTATATCCATTCCATATTCAGTTCAGATGTTTGCATTGTGTGTTTCTTTCCACCCTCTCCTTTTAAATTTTTTTCCTCTTTGCTCTTCCTTTTGCCTGACACTTGTCATCTAGGCAGGAGATGGTTTGCTACTTCTGGGTGATATCTCCTCTGATATCCAATGTGCCCCTAATCCCAGGTTTTTACTCTGTTCCTTCTTTTTTATTCTGCTCTTCACATTCTTTCTCTCTTAAACTTCTCTCTATCCCTGTCTTGTCCTTGTTCCTTTCTCCTTCCCTTTGGAGTTTAATATCTTTCTCTGTTGCAGTCTCTATGTGTGTTAGTAGGTTTGCTGATTCTCTCTCTCATGGTTTACTGGATTAGGCTAGTTGAGCTAATCTGCCCTGGGCTAAACCTTTGGTATAGCTCACTTTGGAGACCTGAAGGTGGTCATCCAGATAGATGACCCCTTGTCCTCCCTACCATCTGTTGTTGGGGCATGAGACCTCAAGGAGTGTCTCTGAGGTGCTCCTCTGCCAGTGCATCCCAGGGTCCCAACATCATCATATAAAGGAGATGCTTAGTGCTGTAAATATTATCGATTTTGAGGGCCTTTGGAGAACTGTCCCCAACCCCACACACAAACAGACACACACTGAAACTGCTTTGGAGTTTTCACTATGCGCTCACTGCTTAGTTGTATAATAGATCAGTTTTAGAAAGGAAAGACCACCTTTATTTTAATTATTGGTACAAAATGCTATACTAAATGCTATAGGTTACCTGCAATTTAGTGAACTGAAGCAGATTACCCAGAATAATTTTAGTTCTTGCAGAAAGCCTCATTCACGATGAGTGAGAATGCTCTAAATCTGCAGGAAAAAAATCTTTTTTTTTGACACGCTTTCTACCTCAAGAGCCTTCTTTTCAACCTTATTCTTATAAAGGTCTATCATTTGAAAATGCGTTGTTTTTTTTTAAAGCTACGCTATTCTAAATGCTTTGGAATTTGATTCCCTTTAAATATATCTAAAAAATCTTGGGGTGGGAAAATGGGAGTGTGCTAGGATAGTTTATGGATTCCAAATCCTCTACAAACATTCTATCAAGGCTTCAAAGAGATGTGCCACTCTAAAATGAAATAGGGGAGGTTCAAGGTGGTGGCTCAGAGCAACAAAAACTGAAACTGCTCTGATCAACCTTCCATACCAATCTTTAAAAAGCACCTCAAAAAGAAAGGAACCCAGGGGGCAGCTGGGTAGCTCAGTGGATTGAGAGCCAGGCCTAGAGACGGGAGGTCCTAGGTTCAAACCTGGCCTCAGACACTTCCCAGCTGTGTGACCCTGGGCAAGTCACTTGACTCCCATTGCCTAGCCCTTACCACTCTTCTGCCTTGGAGCCAATACACAGTATTGGCTCCAAGAAGGAAGGTAAGGGTTTTTTGAAAAAAAAAAAAAGAAAAGAAAAGAAAGGAACCCAACCTTAACTACAAGACAGAGTCACAGACCTTTCCAGCTGAACACAACTTGAAAGTCAGGCAGAAAGAGTCGATTTTTCACAGGATAAGGGAGGGACCAGAAACAAAACTGCACACAGAGAACTCCCCATCCTTTCTTTTACTTTATCCCTTCCACCACTCCTTTTAATTCTAGTTAATTAATTGTTAATTCCTGTTTTTCCTGTATATATTTGCATGTTGTCTCCCCTACTAGATTGTAAATTCCTTGGCTATAGAGATTATCTTTTGCTTCTTTGTATTTCCAGAGCTTGGTCACATTACTGACATAGTAGGTACTTTATGTTTATTTATTGATTTCCATTAATTCCATCTCCTCTGTTTTATTCCTCTATTTTTCAATAGCTTCTCACTTCTTCCTAAACACGTACATACTTCTTTTTCATCCTTTTAAAAACAACAATAAAATAAACCTCCACTTCATTCTTCTGTCCCTTCGGAGTTACTAACCTTAACAACTCTTCTATTTCACAGTCAAACTCATAGAAAAAACTTCCACTTACTAAACTCTCCGTAATCAAACCCAGACTTTTGACTTTACCACATAAGTCACATTCTTTGAAGTTACCAATGATTTCTTTCTTTTTTTCCCCCCATTTGAATTAGTTTATTTAGTCAATTTAGAACATTATTCCTTGGTTACAGTAATTACATTGTTTCCCTCCCTCCCCTCCACTGACCCTTCCCACAGCCAATGCACAATTTCATTGGGTATTACTTGTGTCCTTGATCAGAACCTATTTCCATGTTGTTGTTTGCAATAGGATGTTCATTTAGTCTACATCCCCAACCATATTCCTTCGACCCATGCATTCATGCAGCTGTTTTTCTTTGGTGTTTTTACTCCCACAGTGTTTCCTCTGGATGTGGATAGTGGTTTTTCTCATAGATTCCTCCAAGTTGTTCACGTTCACTGCATTGCCACTAATGGAGAAGTCCTTTACATTCGATTGTACCACAATGTATCAGTCTCTTTGTACAAAGTTCTCCTGGTTCTGCTCCTCTCGCTCTATATCACTTCCTGGAGGTTGTTCCAGTCTCCATGGAATTCCTCCACTTTATTATTCCTTTTAGCACAATAGTATTCCATCACTAACAGATACCACAATTTGTTCAGCCATTCCCCAATTGAAGGGCATCCCTTCATTTTCCAATTTTTTTTTGCCACCACGAGAGCAGCTATGAATATTCTTGTACAAGTCTTTTTCCTTATTATCACTTTGGGGTATAAACCTAGCAGTGCTATGGCTGGATCAAAGGGCAGACAGTATTTTAGCACCCTTTGGGCATAGTTCCAAATTGCCCTCCAGAATGGTTAGATCAGTTCACAACTCCACCAGCAATGAATTAATGTCCCCACTTTGCCACATCCCCTCCAGCATTCATTACTTTCCTTCACTGTCATGTTAGCGAGTCTGCTAGGTGTGAGGTGATACCTCAGAGTTGTTTTGATTTGCATCTCTCTGATTATAAGAGATTTAGAGCACTTTTTCATGTGCTTATTAATAGTTTTGATTTCTTTAACTGAAAATTGCCTGTTCATGTCCCTTGCCCATTTATCAATTGGAGAATGGATTGATTTTTTGTACAATTGGTTTAGCTCTTTATAAATTATATCATAATGATATTATGATATTATATAGTATAATCTTATAATAATATAATCTATAAAATATATATCTATAATCTTATAATCATAAATTTATTCTCAGCTCAAAAGGGTTATCATGAAGTCTAAATAGAACAACATGTAAAGCACTTCTCTAAGCATAAAATGCTTCATACAGTTTGGCTCTTAGAACTACTATCAGTATGACTCTTGCTATTGCCATTATTACTCCTCCCTTATATAGTACCAATTATGTTTTCCTCCTGCACAATTTCTTATTGCCACTTTATGAGGATATTACCCCATCCCCACCCCCTTTGTCTTTTGTATCTCTGTCTCCCACTTCTATGCATAGTGTTGTCTCCTCTAGGGTTCATTGTCTTTCCATCATTTTGAATTACAAGTTCTTCATAGGAGCAACAGTTTCCGTTCTACATGGACATAAGTGACATTCATGGAGATACACTCTCAGAGGAAGTCATCTCCCTCTGTGCCAACTTTCTAAGATTATACCTATTGTGAGGTTTTTATATTCCATTAATCTCTTTCCACCTTTGGAGGAGGCTTCTTTAGGGGCACCACCTTGCTCCATTGATTCCAGATCTCTTTTCTATCTTCTCACCTTCAATATCTCCTTTTGCCACCTTGCCCTTTATTTTATAGCCTCTCTTTTTGCTGGGGAACTATAGGAATTGCCTTCCTTTTCTTGTTTGACCATAGACTTAATTGATATACTTCTTCCTTCCCCTTAATCCTCTCATTTGATACATCCCTTCCTCACATTCCTCAGGTAAGTCTCACAAGAAATTGATACCCCAATAGGAAGAATGAGGTTTCACCTTTGGCATTTCAAGCCTGTTCTTCCCCTTACGACCCCTGTTTCTTTAAATTCTATTTAAATACTTTTGGGGAAGAAATACCTTTTTTCCTGTTCTTCTTGTTACTACCCTTTTCTAAGAAGCATTTTTTTCTAAGAAGTATTTTTAAAGATGGTTTGTTTTCTTTTTCACAAGTTTCTAGAGATGGTATAATTATTTCATTCTATATTCATTAGTAATATTTACCTTTTCTTGTTTTGCTGTTCTTTGAGGTGTTGTAAATCAATCTGCAGTTGTATCTTTCTGAGGAAGGACTGGAAAATTGTATATTCTCTTGGGCTTTACAGTATAAATGCAAAACAGTTGTAGTGTTTCAGCAAATAGCAAAGCTTTTTCAATCTTCAGTTAATCCACATCTGACTTAGCTATGATTCTCTTCTTTTCACAGCCATATGAAGGATTAAGACCACAGGATCTTCGAAGACTAAAAGATATGTTGATAGTTGAATCTGCTGACATGCTTCAAGCCCCATTATTCACTGCAGAGGCTTTACTCAGAGCTCATGGTAATGACAAACCTAGAAGCTTCCAGATGTTTTCAGTACTTCTGTGAAAACACAAGTAAAGATAAATATACATGCATATTTTTTATGTTTACTTGAAGGATATAAAGTTTTAGGTAATGGCTCAATCAAGGAACCAGCAAGTATTGATTATGTTATAAATTCAAATGAGGAGAATAGAACAGTAGACTTAAGATTTTCTGGTTTGTAATCTGCTTTCATATTGCTGACAATGCCACATTTTAGCAAAGTGTATGGTTTAAACACAGTTTTGAAAATCGTTTCCAGTCTAGTCTCTCATTTTTTGGCATTGCCTTCCAACTGGAAAATGTTGGTGACTTATCAAAGTATCTCATTAAAATTTTTAAAGAAAATAGTTTCACAGGTGTATTTTATTTTATGTGAACTTTTACCTTTCTCTAAGTAATAATCATAGTAACTAGAATTTAATAGAGCTTTAAGATATACAAAATCTTTACATGCATTCTCACTTGAACCATATAGATACTATAAATATTATCCATATATATATGTAAGAAGAAACATAGTGACAGAATAAGTTACTTTCCCATGGTCACACAGCTACAAAGCATAGAACTGGGATTTCAACTCAGGTCTCTTGTTTAGAGTTCTTTTTTTTCTATTTATTTTTTAATCATTTTACTTTTTAAATATTTTTCCATGTTTACATGATTTATTTTCTTTCCCTCTCCCCTCCCAAAGCTGATAAGCAATTTCATTTGGTTGTACAAATGTTGTCACTTGATACCTATTTCCATATTATTCATTTTTGTTATGGACCAGTTTTTTAAAACCTACACCCCAAATCACATATCCATATATACATGTGATAAGGGATGTCATATGTTTTGCTTTTGCATTTCTACTCCCATAGTTTTTTCTCTCAATATGGATAGCATTCTTTTACATAAGTCCCTCAGAAGTGTCCTGCCTTGTTGCATTGCTACTAGTAATTGGATTGTTCTACAGTGTTTTACTTTCTGTGTTCAGTGTTCTTCTGGTTCTGCTCATTTTGCTCTGCATCAGTTCATTGAGGTCCTCCCAGTCCATATGGAAAGCCTCCTAGAGTTCTAATACCCCTTTTACAACATCATATCAGGATTTAAAGCTTGAAATTATTTTAATGATCCTTAAGTCCAACTTTCTTAATTTTACATGTTAAAAAAAAAACTGAGTGATAGGATAAATGAGTTAACTAGGGTTCAAGTTTTATCAGAAATAACCTTTTTTTGTGTTATGGACCACTTTGGCACTCTGGTGAAGCCTTATGGACACCTCAGAATAGTTCTTTCAAATAAATAAATGAAGAAATTGCTAAATTTCAGATACATAGTAAAAATAAAGATACAGTTTCCCCCACCCAAATTTTTGGCCCCACTGAAATTTGTCCTCGGGCCCAAAGTTAAAAGCTCCAAGGGTAGAGTATGGACTTCTGGTGTCATTGACACAGAGAATGACCATAGAAAATAAGGCTGAATGGTAAGACAGAAGACATTTGGTGCCATGCTGTGTAGTTTAAGCAATGTGGAGATAGTAATGGTTTTTTAGAAGTTTAGTTATGATCTCAAATCTATACATTTGAAAGATGAATCAATGGATTAAAAGCAAATTATTTATATGAATAATTATAGTTTATATTTCCATGTTGATTTTCAGATGTTTGCCTTTCACCAAATTTTAGAGATATGGCTTATGAAAAAAGTCACATGAAATTTCATAATAGTTTTGTGACTTCAAGTTTACTTCTGATCATGTTCTATCTCCGAACAATTTTACATGCTTTATTTAACATTTGCCATCGAAGTGCCATTGCAGTTAAGCAAAATATGAATGAGATTGATTATTTTTATGAATACAAATGCTTGCAACTCTCATAGATAAAAGGTTTGAAGAGATGAAAATTACATTGTCCTTGAACCTTCAAGGGTCTCATTTATAGAGCATATAATTAGATAAGAAAATTTTCTCTGTTAGGTTGTATCATTTTGCAACTTCAATAGATTTTCAAAGCTTGCGGCTTACTTGAGACTAGCAAAGCTATTCAGCTATCAAACCTATTAAAACAATTATATAGCCATATTTAGGAAACTGAACTAGTGTCTGAATTTTTTTTTTATCTTTCTATTACAAATATATGCCAAACAAGGTGTTATAGTGTGTAATATTTTTCTTGAAGGACTTTCATGAGAAAAATGCTCATATATAGTAAGATTTTTATTTTGTTATATCAAAATTATAATTTTAATGTTGTTTGAGCCTAGAATTTTGTCAATTTCAAGAGAACTTAGAGAAAATTAGGTGTGCTTGATATTTTGTATTACAGTATCTCCAAAGATCCATATTTTCATGTTTATAATTCATTCACCAGCAATGATTATAATCTTTGAACATTGATATAAAAGATTGTGATGAGTTATGGTTAAAAAAAAAATTGATCACCTGATGACCAGCCTTCTAAAGATAATGCCTTATTGAATTTATCTGAAATAGACCTTGGGTCTCAGTTTATTTTCAAACTCATCCTTGATACATGTGGGTTATGAATATAAAGTCATTGCATTTGTGTGTGTGTGTGTGTGTGTGTGTGTGTGTGTGTGTTTTCATAGAAGGTGACTTTTCAAGTGTCACTATATCTAATGCCCCAGAACTAAATCCTTTAAATGATTTTATGTCCTTTTCATCTGCATTTAGGGTCATTATATATTTAGAAATGGAAGGTACCTATCTTAAAGGTCATCTAATCTATTTTTCCCATTTCCCATTTCTGATTTATAGTTTATTATCCATGAGTAGACTCATCTTTGGAGAGATGACATGATTTAGTGAAGTTATTTCTGTGTCTTTTTTAACTATAAATCTTAATTGTCAAATATGGTCCTCCCAGTCCATATGGAAAGCCTCCTAGAGTTCTAATACCCCTTCTACAACATCATATCAGGATTTAAAGCTTGAAATTATTTTAATGATCCATGAGTCCAACTTTCTTAATTTTACATGTTTCTCTTCTCCCCTCCTCAGAGGTTTTACAAATCTCTCTAGGAAGACCTCCTGGATGCCCTTTACTTTTGCCTTTCCTTTGCCTCTTCCTATCAACCCCAGCATTGTGCTCCAATTGTGAAGGGTTTTTCCTTCCTCTTAAGAGTATTCCTTTTCTTTTCCTTTTCCTTAGTCTCTGAAAATAACCAAAACAATAAAATCACACCCAGACCATGGACTAATTTCTTTACTTCTTCTTTGACCATTTAAAAGTAGTAAAAAATTATGTAGAAAATTGCCACAACATTATCTAATCAGGCAATGACTACTAGAAAAGGTCTCATGTTAACAGTTTAGTTTGTCTATAGTGCTCTTTCATGCCTATCACACAATGTAAGAGAAGAGAAGAGAGATTTTACATGGACAAGAGAGATCTCTTGAAGGGACCTGTTGAAAGAAGAGCGGGGCAAGGGAAGGCAAAAACAGAGATCTAAGAAAGGAACAGAGGCTGTGAGATCCAATAGACAAGTTACTTCTGGCATGGGAAAGGAAACTTTGGAGGTCAACTGTCCTCCCTGAACCCCTGAATACCTCGAATCAAACCCTTCATGACAGCAGTTTAAAGTTCTCATTGGGGCTATGGATTGGGACTTTTTGAAGAGAGCCATCTATAGATCCTTAATCTTTCTGTCTCTCTCTCCCTTACTATCCCTGGACTCCTATATTCAAGATTAGTCAGCTTAAGAGTAGGGACTAAAGACACTTGGCAAGAAAGAGTGATCAAGACTGAGAATCCTTTGGAGTGCTAATTTGCCAGAGAGGGTAACTGTAGGGTTTCCCTATTTACCCACTTCTCTACCTGATATCCCTGATACCTCTTCCCTGTTTGACCCCAATAAATCACCTGTTATTTAAAAATTAGGTCTGGGTCAATCTCTTAACATCATATTTAAAGGTGATTGAAGATTTGGGGGGAGGGTCACACCTCTCCCCAAAGAGGGGTTGACTTCTAGGTCACAGGGATTCAAGATTGCCTAACCCAAGGAATTGACATCTCTCCTTGACAATTGGGTAGCCCTAAAATCCTGAAAGGAATTGACAATTGATGTCCCTGTGGGAAGCAGAGGCAAAAGAAATCATCTTGGCTCTCAAGGCTCCTCAGAGAGGGGCATCTTGTCAGTTCACTAAGGTTTCCCTCTCTAGTCCCCTGTTATCCCTCTCCCAGAAATCAGTCTCTGGGGAGACATATTTCCCTTTCAAGGAAACAGTATTTGGCTATCTCCCCTCAGAAGGAAGGGAAGAGGAGAAGGATCTCCTTACTCCTCTTGACCCCATTCCCTCTTTCTCTCCATCATCCTAATCTCTACATTACAATACTAGTCCAAATGTTGTAGAAAATGTTATCAGTAATTAAATGAAAATTCTCCACTAATCTTGTTGTTGCCATTATGTAGAGTTAAATTATCAGATTTTTTCCATCAGCATTTTAAAATGTTTTTACTTTGCCACCTCAAAAATTTTCATCGTTGGAAGATAATTTTTTTTAATATATTTTAAAGAGGATTGGGTTGGATTTTCATGTGGAACCTAATAATTTTTTCTATATTAATGTTATATATCAGCTGATTGAGGCTGTTTTTCCATCATCCTTTAATAGAGGTAAGCTGTGATTCTAGAAGGAATTTGCAGCATCCTAAAGTTTAAAAGCCCTAATGCATTTGTTAATAATGTCTTATCTCAAATAAATGAAGAGCTGAAATTGGATTCTGAATCTGCATGGCCAGAGGATTACATGAATTCCATAATTGACTTAAATGAGTAAATCACCTCTTTGTTTCTGTGATTGAAAGGGAATTGGCATGGGAGGCCAAATTGTGGCAACTAAAGGAATTCAAGTTCCATCATTCCCACTAGTCCATATTTCACCATTTTACAGATATTTCGGTATGACATTTTTCACTTGGAATTATTAATAATTAAATTTACCTTTGAAAAATCAGTGTGTTGACTTTTGTTTTTTTAATTGGTGAAATGGAGGCATTAGGTCAGATGATGGTCTTCATATAATCTGAGATCTTATGAATACAAGTTTTATTTTCTTAATGGCTTGATACATTATATATTATGTATACATATATACATTTATACATATACAAAATAACTTATTTATATAGTGCTTTAATGTTTGAAAGCATTTTTCTCGTCATTTTGTGAGAAAGGTAAGCATACATTTTATTATCCCCATTTTATACATAAAGTTTTAAGACTGAGGAGTTTGATTATTTTCTTAGTAAACATGTTGAGGTGTGCTTTTGAACCCTTGAAATATATTTATACATTTGCTTTTATACAGAACCTTAGTTGCTCTTAAACCTCATTTATGATTAGGATTTCTAAAAACTTAACATTTTATTTTTTCCTAAGCATATAATTCTCATTTTTGTTGAAGACTGGGACAGGGAAAAATTACTTGAGGCATGGATGTCTAACCCAGAGAACTGCTGCCAACGTTCAGGTGTTCAGATGCCAACCCCACCCCCAAGTGGCTACAATGCCTGGGACACACTTCCTTCTCCTCGAACTCCAAGAACTACTCGCTCTTCTGTCACTTCTCCAGATGAAATTAGTTTATCTCCTGGTGACCTGGATACAGCTTTGGTGGGTATTAATCTTGAAACTGATCATTGCCCTAATGCTTGAATTGCTAAATGTGTTGTGATTTTCTTTGTTTCTTTGAGTTCTTTCTTCGAAAATAATTACTAGGCAGTGTACACAAGAAGCAAGAATTTACATCAGAAAATTTGTTATGTTTGACAGTAAAAATGCTTGCTATTAATGTCAAATTTATTCCTGAGTCAGGTGTCTCTACACTCACTATTGATCTCAGAGCTAAAATCAGAATTAATTTTTTAAAATTAAATTTAAAAAGAATAATAGTAATGACAAAAACATGGTATACAATTCAAATGTTATATTTCTGAATTACCAAAACAAGTATGTGAAAATCAAAACATGTGACATAGATAATGTATATTTGAAAATCTGTCACCCTAAAAAAGAACTACATTTCCCAGGAGCCCACTGATTTCCTGTAGACGGGATAAATTCAGTTGGCAGTCCTGCTCAGGCCTCTTTGGCTTCCTGGCAAGAGTGGGGGTTTTGAAACGGCTGATTAGCCATGGGCACATGGTTTTTATTTTATGTCCCCTTTATTCCTTTATTTCTAATGATCATTAATAAATCTGTAAGAATATAATATTTTTATTATTGCACGTTAATTTTAATTTTTACAATTATGGCAACCAGAAGTTGGAGACAGTATTCTCAATATTTAACATGGCCTAGATAAATTTTTAAAGCCACATTTCTCCTGCCGTGGCTTTTTGCTCACTCCCACCCACCCACCCTCGAAAACTCTGAGAGAACTCTGAACTCTCTCCAGTTCCTAATTTTTGCCAGTTGTCCACCCTACTGGCCTGACTGTTTTAGTTTGAGGGACTTGGTGGTGAAGGGATAAGCTCCTTCTCTCGCCCGTCTGCTTGAGTCAGTGTTCCTCGTTGCTGCCAATCCTGCTTCTGTTCCTGATAGTGCTTGCTCTGGCCCCAGCCCTGGCCCCGACTGCTATTGCTGATCCTACTGAGTTGCTGATAGCTGCCACTGTGTCTTTGGAACTCACAAACTGGGAGTCCTTGGAGCTGCTCTGCTAGCAGTTGGTAAAAATTGCGGTGTGTTTTCCTTTGGCAACAATTAGTCCCCAAACTCCTGTTCACATGGCAGGGAAAGCAAACTGATCCCTAGCGTTTTACCTCTAGGGAAAGGGGAAGGAAAGTTAACTCTTCAAAACAGGAAGTAAAATTGCAAGCATGGCACATTCTCTGAAAGAGCAGTGCATTACCTATTTCAAACAGCTCCCAGTTTTAGGATGTTTTTCTTCCTACCATTCCTGGGTACACTGGTCCTTTCAATTATCTTGCCTGAAGTTCAGGGGAGAAATTCATCTCCCTTGCCATTTGGGCCTGCCCAGTTTCTAAAATGATCCATTTTGCACACCATGTTCAGGGAGGAATTCTCCCTCACTGTGACAAGAGGAATCTAAACAGATAGAGAAAGGAACTTTAAAGAGTCTGGAGATGAAATTTTTAAGCCATTTCAGACTCCATTATTTTATGAAAGTCTCTGTATCTTATTGTATTTTGCTGGTTGTCTGCTTTAAAATTTAATTTTGTTGTTTTAAGTTTATCTGTATTAACCTAATCAATATCTTTCTGTTATACTGAATCATTTTAATCTACTGTGTTTTGACTATTAGATATAGTCTGTTACCTTTCCCTTATGACTACTGAACAAAATATTGTAAAATGTTGTAAAAGCCCATAAACAGCTTTTTCTTCCATTTTGCATTTGTTCATTGTCACAGAGATGATGGATGGACTCTGTCAGCCTGGTTAATAACCTTTGGAAAATTTCATGAGCTAAATATCTCAAATTGATTTTAAAGGGTCTGTAGACATGATTTTTAGATTTTTTTTCAATAGCTCTGACTAATCATTTGCCTGCCTCTGAGTTATTTGTAACAAGAGGTAAAGGGTCCATTTTAGTAGCTGAAGTGAAGCACTATTATAATCCCCACCTCTAAATGGATGAGACCTAACAGTCTTATACCAGCGGTGCTGGGAAGTTGTTCCTAGGGCGTGGTACCCCTGGATGCCTCCCAAGAGGGAGCATCTCTCATTTGTAACTCTTCAGCTTACTCTACCCTCCTACCAGAATGATCTAGATTCTTGGTGATGTTTTTAGACCCAACATCAACAGTACTAAGTTTAAAATACATTTACTCTAATATCAATGCATAACCAAAAAGCTTTAGACTATAAAAATGATGCCATTGATTGTTTGAAAAAATTATGGGACTTTTCTTAATGATTTTGTCTGATTCCAAGAGAAAGGAATACAAGAAGAGCCATTGCACAGTGCCAAATAAGCACAAAGCTAAACTGCATAGTGCCAATCGAGCACAAGGTCAAAGAGACCAACCAGTCCCAATGGGATTGATGAAATTTTGAGCCAAGATAAGAGGATTTGAATTTGTTTGGGGGATTCAATGTTGCAGCTGTTTTGACATGTCAAAGGCAGGTCATCCTTGTCCCTCATACTACCAAGTATCTCAAATTTGACTCCTACCTGACTCCCATAAATCTAGTCCCTTTTCTGTCTTTCATAGTGTGGCAAACTTTCTGTAGTTCTGACTACTAATTGGATAAGTGCATAATTGCATAAATCACTAATTGGGCCCTGATTCAAGGACCTGCAATAGGTTTATTTTCCTTAAAATTTTAAAACATAAGACTTTGATATTCTATATTTCATTCAGAAATTATTTTTTTATTTGTATTTTTTGATGTTTTTGATTTCTCTTGCCAATTGATTCATATACCTCATAACTCAGCCATGCATCCCTAAGTGATCCTTGTGTTTTTCAACATCCTTAAATAAAATTATTTAATTTTTACAATAACAAGCTACAGTTATGCCAACTATAAGAACTTCATACAATAATTTAGCCAGTTTAGTAGTGGTAGCTTGGTGGCACAGTGGGCAGAGTTTGAGCCTTGTGTCAGGGAAATCTGAGTTCAATTTGATATCAGGCAGTAGTTGTGTGACCTTGGGCAAGTCATTTCATCTCCATTTGCCGCTCTTTCTTCAACTGGAAAATGGGGGTAATAGTAGTGCCTACCTTCCAGGGTAGTTGTGAAAATCAAATGGATAATATTTGTTAAGTAATTAGCTCAGTACCTGGTGGGATAGAATGTCCCTGCTGTTGTTACTCATAATGTACTAACTGTGATTATTATGAACAAATAATAATATTTCAAATTAATTACCACAATTAGAAAACTTGAGTCAGTCAGTAATCCTCAAATGTTTCCTGTGTGCCAGACACTGTACTGAGCACTGAGACATTCAGAGAAAGGCAAGGACAGTTCCTGTCCAGCAGATATCTGACTTATCACTAGGCTATATTCTAACTTTTTTTATATTATAAAAGTGATGAATAATTATGAGCAATATTGTCTTGAGAGAGGGCAAAAGTTGAAATAAAGCTAGTGTGAGATTTAAATTATTGTCCAATAATTCCAAGTATTATATTTTCTAATATTAATAATCACTTGAAGTAGAAAGAAAATAAACTAAAAGAAATAGAAGTTCAAACCTAGTTATCTAACAAAAATAAGATTACATGTGTAGATTCTCCTGCCTGGTAAAAAGCCCACTTTCCCAGCACGATCAGGGGAGAAGAGAGAGAGGGGTGGGGTCACACACAAACTTTATCTACAAAACATGAGGACATAACGTGAAAACAAAAGTGGGATGCTGGGATTTAGAGTTCTGGGGAGCAGATCCTAATTACTCACTGGACAACCTAGCCAGTTCAGATTCTGAAACCTTCAGAGAGCTTTAGTGGTTAAGAATTCTAATATCTATTTTAGTAAAATTGGTCTTCTTTTGTAATCTATAGTAAAAACATTGTTCTGAGAAAGAGGCCATAGTTTTCATCAGATTGTCAGAGGAGTCCCTGATGCAAAAAGGTTAAGAACCCCTGAACTAAGTAAAGTCATATCAAGGTCACTCAGATGAGGTAAAAGGAGTACACACAGAAAAATGAAGACAGTTTGCAAAAAACAGTTATAATAAACTATTTTCTCCTCAAGAGTGATATACATACTTGGTCTCTAATATACTAATATCCTAAATATATTTGTGCTTCTGAAGGAAAAAGAAATAGCATGAGAGAGAACAAGAATTAGAAAAACGGTCAGATGAGACCAGGTGTGTACAGACATAGTGATAAATAGGTGATGTAGTAGATAGGGTGGTAGCCTTCAAGTCAGGGAGACCTACATTTAAGTCTTGCCAAAAACACTTTCAAGTTTTGTGTCCCTGGCCACAATGCCACTTAAATTTTCACAGTTTTTAGTGTAAAATGGGTATAATTATAACATCACCAGAGTTGTTTTTAAGTTTTAATAACATGAGACACCCACACATTGTAAACAGTAAAGCACTATATAAAAGCTAATTGTTGATATTTATTGGTTAATTCCATTAATGTTTAAAAAACATAAGCAGTATTCTTTGAAAATTCATTGATTACACTAAATTGTGTTTTTGTATATTGTATTTTTTTAATTATTCTACAGTGTGACATTTGTATGTGCAATATTTCTGTGTTTGAAGATCCAGTGGATATGCCATGTGGACATGACTTTTGTAGAGCATGTTGGGAAGCGTAAGTATATATGTAATTTAATATTTATGAAATAATTTCCCAATTTAATAATTAAGTACCTTGCACTTAATACCTTCATAATTAAAAATTTTCACTAATATAATTATCTGAAATTCTTAACAGAGGTCATGAACAATGGGTGTAGTTTTAGTATTTTTTTATGTTTTAATATATGGTAGCTATTTTGAAGCATTGCCTGAATATGTCAAGAAACAGTTGCTTAAGTAAATGTGATGGTATTTTCTAATGGAATTGCTTGTCAAATCTGGGTGGGAAGAGGGAAGGGAAACAAGACAAATCATGTAACTATGTAAAAAAATTATAAATAAATTTTTTAAATGTAATGGCATTTTTAAGAAAAATCACAGTACCAAAGAAGAGATAGGGGTCTTTCCAACCAACAGTTCTTTATTCCAGAGACATAACAATTCCAACTCCTCTCTCCTAAGTTGAAATATTACATAAGTTCAAAAGAAGAGATTATTTATACTATTAGGGTAGTTCAGGTGCAAAGTAATAAAGGTAGTGGGAATAGAAAAGCAAAGGACAGCTGGGATAAAAACAGTATGAAAACAGAAGGGAAAAAGGCGAAAAAATTAAATATGCTAGAGAGGGAGAGATAACTGGAAGCAAAGGGCCCTTGGGATTTGTGAAAGTTGAGATTCAGGAAAGCATGCGGCTCCCTCTTCTCTTCGATTGGCAGGAAATCATGAGAGTATAAGATAGAGATATACTGAGACAGATAGGTGTTCACAAATGTTGGTCTATTTTCTGTTATAAAATGCCAATTATACATTTGATTTCAAATTTTTGTCAACCGTAATACACACCACTATTCCCCTCTAATTATAATGTAATTCTTTAATATTACATTTTAAATGGCATCCTTTTTTACAAAATGAAAAGAAGATTTAAGTATAGAATAGGAGATGTGACCATTTATTTTTTTATTTCCCTTAATATTCTGCAATTCATATGTTGTAATTCTCTCCATGCCTTTCGTGATCACATAATTGTTCACTTATAAAGAAGAAAGTTTGTTTTCAGCAATTTCTTCTTTTTTCCAACAATTAATTCATAACTTTGATAGGTTTTTAAATCTGAAAATTCAAGAAGGTGAAGCCCACAACATTTTTTGCCCAGCCTATGATTGTTTCCAACTGGTACCAGTGGATGTCATCGAAAGTGTCGTTTCCAAGGAGATGGACAAACGATACCTACAATTTGATATTAAGGTAAGTTGATTAAGTTATTTATGTCTGTGTAAAATATGGGTGTGGCTTCATCATTTTAGTTTCAAATCAGCATTATAGTCTAACTTTTATTTTAAAACCCATGGGCAATCATACTCGTGACTCAAAAATTCAGTTCAGTGAACACTTATGATGCCTACTGTGTGCCAAACACTTCTCAAATGTTAAGGATACAAATAAGAAAAGAATAAAGGTAGTCCCTGCCCTCGAGGAGCTTCCAACTTAATAGAAGACAATCAACAAAAGAAAATTGAAAAGAATTGGGGTTGACAGGGAGAAGCTGCCAGCTTCTGGGTCATGGTATTTGGGGGATTCAAAGCCCCCACAGACCTGCTGACAGAGAATGGAATTACCTGGAAGGCTGTGAGCCCTCTCTAAAGGAGGACTTGAGGAGGAGGTAAGTGCTTCTAGTCAGAATTCCGAGGTGGCTGAAGGTGAATTGGGAAAGTGGAGAGTTTCGAAGCCTAAGTCATTCTGCCTGGTGATGAGATTGCAAGTGACAGCTTCTCCTGGAGTCAAGCCAAGAGGGGTGGCTAATGGAAAATGGAGGCAAAGTCTGAGTTAAAAGAGATCTCTTAGATCCCAGGAGGTCCCTGCCTGAGTCAGGGACAGGATAGGATCAGAGAAAAATGGGGTAACCTAGGATTAGGATTTGACATGGCACAACTGTCAGTAGGACTAGGTGACAAAGGGATTCAGGGGTAACTGATTTGTGTGTGGGTAGAAAAAGTCAACCATGTCCAAGGACAAAAAATAGTAGGTTCAAGCTGAAGGTGAGATTTAAAGATAGAAGGTGGAGCCTAAAGAGAAAAATTTCAGAATTCTGGATCACAGAGATATAATTCTTATAGGTGCTAGTAAAAGCAAGAATCCTCTCTTTCCTTTGTAATACTGAAGTAGAGTGATGATGGAGGTAGTAAGAGTTTAAGAGGTTGACCAACTGAGATGGTGACAGAAGATTAAGTCCCCAAGTATGAAGGGAAAGACAAAAGTAGAGAGGAAGAAGCCATGTCCTCAAATTCTTGAGAAAGAAAGGATTATCTGACAATTGGCAAAAAAAAAGGATGTGGAACAGATAGAACAGGTTTTTATAGAGTGTTTCTAAAAGAAGAGTTTACTTAAGTGATTGTGGCAAAAAGACAGCCTGGAAATTTGAGTGAGGAGCACACCAAGGAAAGGCAGAAACAATCCCAACCCTCAAGGAGTTCCCAGTCTTAACAGAAAAGACAACACAGCAGACGTACCTGTGTGTGTGTGTGTGTGTGTGTGTGTGTGTGTGTGTGTGTTGGTCAGATTGGAAGTTATCCTTGTCAACATGGGATAGTGCCATTTTTCCCAGAAGTATGTCATGAGTCACCTCACAACTAGAGTCCTAATCGAAATTAGGCGTACTTTTGGACACTTACCTAGGGCTTGGGGCCATCTTGTCTTTTTCTTAGTTTTGGCCAAAGAACTCTTGTCTTGGGACCAATTCTCTGGGCATGAGCTCTCTATCCTGAGGGAGGCTGGTTCTCATTGAGCATAATAATGTTCAGCATATATGTAATGCATGAAGATTTTTAACACTCCTTACACAGATTACCTCTTTATAGCCTCGTAATGTCCCTTGGAGGAAGGTGGTGTTATTACCTCCATTTGACAGATAAGCAAACTGATTCTTAGAGAAGTTAAGGGATTTGGTCAGTCACATATATAGAAAGAGTTTGAGCTAGGATTCAAACTCAAACCCTCCTGACCCAGAGTGCAGCCCTTTCTCTACTGTGGCCTCAAGAATGTTCTGCCCCATATCTGTACTGCCAACTAACTTGGGTTTGGTTTTACTGGCTGTTAGTAGTAATTAGAATGAGTTCTATGCCACAGGAAGTTCTATGCTCTGCTGATGGAAGAGAAAGTTAAGACTTTTCAATTTTAATAACTGAAAATGTCATCTTTCTCAGGTCTGATTAGTAACTTAATTGCTTATTGGGCTTAATCTAACTAGAGTGGTTGAGTTTTTACTAAAAACAGGTGGTAGATGTGGCAAGTACCTTCTTTCACAAAAGTAGTTTTGGTTTTGCCTTAGTTCTGTTCCTCCCTGCCTGTCTTTGGGCAAATCACTTCTAATCTCTTAGTCTTAGTTTCCTCATCTGGAAAATAAGAATACGAATATTTGCACTATAAGGGCTGTTTTAAACTTTAAACTCTCAAGCTTAATGTAAGTATGAACCGTCATAATGTTATTTCATTTGATGATCTACCAGGTCTGTGTTTTAACAGTTAATGCTACTTAGACCAGTAACAGAACATTCACAGACTAGCACCTGTTTTGAGGAGTGAACTTTTACTTTGACATAAAAACCTAGTGACTTGGGCAACAATGGTCCCATTTAAAGTGCTCTTTATAGTAATAATCTTTCAACAGATCCGCTCTATTTGGCAAGCAGGATATGAAAACATTGCACTCACATTATACTTTATCTAATTTTAATTATAATTTCACTTTATCATTACCTGGTATCTTGGTAAAAGAAATAATATGAGTTATATACTTAAATGAAGAACTTTAATAGTTGTTAATTTGGGTATAATCTTTCATTTTAAAAATGACTTTTTGGCAGTGCTATTTCAATTTCATGGCAAAGGTACAGGAGCTGGCTTTGTTGCATTAGACATCTTTTATCACAAACCAGGATTTAGAATTGGGCTTTTATAAAATTAAAATTATTTTCTTTCACCCAGGCCTTTGTTGAAAATAATCCTGCAATTAAATGGTGTCCTACACCAGGCTGTGAGAGAGCTGTCAGACTAACGACACAAGGGTCAGATACATCTGGTTCTGACTCACTCAGCTTTCCATTGCTGAGAGCTCCAGCTGTCGATTGTGGAAAAGGACATCTTTTCTGCTGGTTAGTATAATACAATGAATTAGTTTCTTTATTTAGTATATAAAAATGTAGTCTTGCTATGTTCTGTCATAAATTTTGATAAAATTTTATTTAGCTACCACATTCTAAGTCTAGAATTAAATCCTTAATATTTTGTGTATTTGAATTTTTAATTACCAAATTTAATAAAGTTTTATTGAATTGAAAACTGGAATGTTTTGTGTTCTTCTAAATTTTTTAATGTGTTGTGAATAATTTGTATTTCATATTGCCATACCTACACCCAAGTACCATCTAAGTACTATCCTGCCCATAGTGTATCTTTTAGTATAGTATGACAATAAGAATCAACTTTAAACTAGATTTAAGTATCCCTTGTTAAAAAAAACTAGCTCATTCTAGCGGAATTGGTTATAAATTTAAGTAAATATAATTTACCCTTTGACTTGTATCATAAGTTACTAAACACATTTATTGAATGTTTTCCATTGGTTCTCAAACTTTTTGGTCTCAAGATCCCTTTATATAAGAAATATTCCCTGAAAAAATCTTGGGAACTCCCAGGAATCCCTAGACTATATTTTAAGACCCACTGGTCGATTCTTTACTTGGCACTGTGCTTGGGACTATATAAAATTAGACCTATATTCCTATGCAAGATAGTAAAATGATGCATGTTAGGCTTTCTGATGAGAGAAGAACTTATGGAGCTTTTGGATTGTCCTATACTATTTTTCTGGCTTTGTGATCTATCATTTTATATACAGGAATTTTTATAGTGCTTGAGTTCAGTATGATTGTACGTGTGCAATTCCTAAAGCTTAGTGCCCCCCCCTTTTTTCTAACTTCTAAATTTACTATTTGCCATAGAGCTGTGTTTCAAATTCCTTATGTTTCTTAAATTGCTTATGTGCCACATTGCTTATGTCACTGAGCTGTAGTTTAAGCCAGTTAAGGTAACCTAAATTATGTTAAGCTCCTTGAGCTGACTTAAAATCAAAGACAGTTGAGTTTAATCAAGGAAACTATAGTTTTTAATCCTACAAAAGGATTATATAAATGCTAGGTAATTTCTTCATGGAAATTTTTCAGATTTTCTAAACTAAACAAGGGTTTCTAAAACAATAGTTTGATTTGGGACAATGAATAAAGCGTATGGGACTGGAGTCAGAAACCTGAGTTCAAATGTAGCCTCAAACATGACCCTAGTTAAGTCATTTGACTTCCCTTAGTTTCCTCGTCTCTAAATTGGAGATGATGATAATACCTACTATACAGAGATATGGTAAAGATGAAATTAGTTGTAGGTGAAGTGTTTTTCAAACCTTAAAATGCTTCATAATTGTTTTTACTTTACAAATATGCCATAAATTTGTTTTTGTATCTTCCAGAGAGTCAGTTTTTCCAAAACTGCTTCCTCATTTTAAATGAGAATAATAATTCTGATATAATTCTTACATGAAAAATATAAAATTCTTAAAACTCTGCAAAAAGTATTTACACTTTTTGAATAACTTTATTTTTCCTGTCAGGGAGTGCCTTGGTGAAGCACATGAGCCTTGTGACTGCCAAACATGGAAGAATTGGCTGCAAAAGATAACAGAAATGAAACCAGAAGAACGTAAGCCAAATGTTGAGACACTCAAGTTATATCCTCTGAGGCTGTGATGTGGGATAGGGGCCTTCCTTACTTGTTGGGGAAAAGTGCTTCTCAGAGTTTTTAACCTAGATAGATAGATAGATAGATAGATAGATAGATAGATAGATAGATAGATAGATAGATAGATAGATAGATAGATAGATATGGATATATAGATATAGATATATACCTACCTTCTCTATCCCTACAGCAGAAAGGTTTAAAAATCGGTTCTTGGAAAACCCTAAAACTTAGGTCATGACTCTCAGCTACTTTGAGCTGTCCACCATCCACCTCTGCTCTTCCTTTGGGCTATAGTTATGTTACCTAGAAGAACCTGGCCTTCTCCAGGCACAGACCAGTCCCTAGAGCACTGAGCTCCCTTCTACTGCTTTTCCTGACAGCTTCTGTAAATAGTCTCCTATGTTAAATCCAGCTCTGTGTATATGTGGGATTTTGTTTTTATTGAGAAATCAGTTTTTCTAGTCCTCATACTTAGTCCTCTCTCTCTTAGCGCTTTAAAATTTTCCATTTCCTTTGTTCATCTTGAACTAGGAAAGTAAATGTCAACAAGAAAGACTTATCTGAGCTAATTTTGCTACCTTTCAGCAGCTATATTTGGAGACTTAGACAATACATACAAGAGAGAACTAGGAAATCATTCTCAGTGACCAACAGCTATGTGATGAGAACTTCTCCCTTTGCTACAAAAATAGCCCAGTGTTTCATAGGCATAGATAACTGAGAAGTCAGATAGAAACAATACTTAGGTCTTTAGATGTCTCTGTGTGGGCTGACTGAGCTGGCCAGTGGCTTCCCAGGAGACCTTTGAAGGAGAGACCCCAGCACTGTGTCTCTGTGCCATCCTGGAGGGAGGGAGGATCAGATGAGATGGGATTAGTAAAGCACACTGAGGCTGTGAGAAATGCTGCTTACTTTCCCCTCCTTGAGCATGTCTGTTCCAGGCCACATTAGCCAGACAGAGGACATGGTTGATGTTCTGGATGCAAAACACAAAACTGTTGTCAAGGCAGTAATGTTTGTGAACTTCTCTTCTCCAAATGTAACAAAAAATGGAAGACCTGGCTGCTACTAAATGAGAGGAATATAGAGAAGTAAGCAAGCATGTTATTTTTGAGATTCTGAAAGCATGCTTCTGTAGATTTAGAAAGCAGGCTTAGACACACACAACTTTAATAGCAGTGATGATTCAAGCTCCTGAATCCCAGTTGGCACTTAGTAAATGTTTATTGACTAGCAGAGGGAAAATAAGCTTTTCATGAATGATAATCTGATGATCCAATTGCGAATGATTCCATTAGGGGGGAATGTGAAGCATTTTGACAAGATTGATATTTCTCTGTATGTCTCATATGAAGTTGTCATCATCGTTAGCATCATGTCACCTTTAATATATTCTTGTCAACAACACACGTAGCCTCAGAGCTTTTCCTGTTGTGACATGTTTCCAGGTATCACTTCAATCCCTGGGCACAAAGTCAGCACATATCTGCCTCCTCTTCAAGTCCTTCTTTTGAATGGGACATTTTTTATTGTTCATTTGTTTCAGCTATGCCTGACTCTTTATACCCCATTTGGGGATTTCTGTGCAAAGATCCTGGAGTGGTTTGCCATTTCCTTCTCCCATTCATTTTTACAGATCAGGAAACTGAGTTAAATAGGGTTCAGTGACTTGCCCAGTGTCACAGAGTAAGTGTCTATAAAGCCAGTGCTGAGTTGAAGTCTTCCAGATTTCAGTCCCACCTGCCTATCAGTGCATATCAGTGACCTATTTACATAAAGTGTTTATAGTCATCTTTTTTGTATACTAAACAATCTTAAGTGAAGATGAAGGAAACATCAAGTTAATTGTTATACTTAACTACTTTTGTAATACAAAGGTTTAGAAAACTACAAAGATAGAGTTAACTTTTGCTGGTTTTGAGTGCCTTATTGTTTGGTTCTAGAATCCCTAGGCTCCAGCTCTGATGGACTATCTGCCTTCTTCCTGAATTGTACTAATTCGAGTACTTTGGCAATGCTCTGTCCCCCTTGAGAATTTTATCCAGATGAAATATACTGCCCCCAGTTCTGCCCACTGCATCTTTTGCTTTTCTTTTTCTTTTTAGGAAAAATATAAAAACTTATAAATATCTCTAACCAGATTTTCAACCAGTCAGGGATTCCTCAAAAAGAAAGAAGTAATAGTCCTTCCTTTTTTTTCCCTTCTAGTCTTATCACTGGATTTTTTTGCTTCATATATTTTAACTCTCTTACTTCCACTGCTTATTCTCTTTATTTAGCTCTCCAAGAACCTACAAGGCATTCTATTGGTTACTGAAACTGTCTTATATCTTCTATTTTATTTATAGCAAGATTAATATGGATATGCTTAATAACCTGCATTTATATAAATTTTAGGTTTACAAAGCATTATTTAGCACATATGATTATCCCCACTTTATAGAGAGAGAAAGTGAGGCTCAGTGAGTTTAAAGTGACTTGCCCAGGATCGCATAACTCTTGTCAGAACCAGTATCTGAATCTGGGGCTGGTTTGCATCTAAATGTAGCATCCTTTCCCCTATAGCACATTGCTTCTCAGTCTCAATGAACAGATTATTCTAGTAGAGTATCAAGTTATTTGTCATTAAACAAAAGTCACACCTATAACATTAGTTTATAGAAAAGCTTGAAAACTGTGGGATGCTTGGCATCTTCTGCCCCCATTCTCTACCACTCCACCACCATCACTGTGGGAAATGAAGGAGGCCACGTGGGACCTTTTGTTATGTATGGTCACCATGACCAACATGTCACCATCTAGTGGCCAGTCTTCTAGCAATGAGCCTTTCATAGTAGAAGTAGTGTTACATTGTGGAAAGAACCTGGCCTCAGATCCTGACTCTGACACTCTGCCCATGGGACCTCAGACAAGTCACTTAATCATCTCTCTGGTTGTTACCTCATTGCTCTGCCCATCCTAATGCCAGTTCCATGACACCTTCCTTGATTTCCCCAGTTGAACATGAGCTTTTCTTCACTTCCCTTTGTTGTACCTTTCAAATACCCTTGTATTTTAGATGTATTAGCTTGTCAATCAGTAATCCTAGTCTCTGTAAAGACAAATTCCAAGCTGAATTTTAGCCACCAGAAGTGCATGTTACATTTAACATACACATTCATACATATGTGTGTATATTTGGGGGGGGTTCTACTTACACCTTGAAACATTTCATTTAAAGTTGTGTTTTTCCTAGGAACTAATTAATAAGAGTCATAGATCTCTTAAGAATATTTTCAGGGAACCTACGAAGCTTAAAACTTTTAAAACCTAAGGCTAACACAAATGGCTTTTTGTTATATGTGTTAGACAAAGAAGATAGACTAACACATGGGCTCAGTGATGCAATGGTGGTAGGTGGTACTGAAAAAGAACTATAACTATTTTTCTTTGTTCTTCACTAGCAAGGAGTATCATTTTTTCATTGAAAAGTTTTAGAACATTATTTAGCATGGAAGCCCAGCATATTAAAAGTAAACTTCAAACTTTAAGTAAATTCAAGTTATTTAACCTAAGTAAATTGTATCTTAGGGTAATAAGCTTTCATACATGAAGAGCAAACTATTATCAGTGATATATGAGGAATTATAGAGAACCATGGAAATGCTACTGGGTTGGAAACAAGCAAGTGTCAATTTTTTGAAAGGATAAAAAGGTAAGTTCTAGAAAAAAAGTTTAAAGTTCATCCCTAGCAAAATTCAACAGATTTTTAAGCATATAATTTTTAAAACACTTAGAAAAAGAATCAGTCATAGCTAGGCATTACAGGAACAAGTTGGAGAGACTATGGTCTCTTAGTTCATGGAGAATAAAGAAAAGCCAAACACAGTCTAACATGCTACCATTACAGAGCACAAATGTCAGAGAGCACAGAACAAGTAGAGATAGCATTCTGTAGCTACCATTCTCTGAGTAATATTGGCTTAAGATTGTTAGACTTCTTTGAAGAACAAAATCTAAGGACACCAGGACAAATGATTCTAATGAGGAAGCAAAAGGAAACTTTCTCAGGAGACAGAAATGGCCATACAGAGAAATCTTCAACAACACAAAATTTTAAGTGGCATATTCAAAAAAAGAGTAGAAGTATGGGCAAATAGCAGGGTTAATTCTGAAGAATATAAGAAGAGTTCAGTAAAAATAACATCAGGAGTACTAAATATCAAGACTGCTTGTTTCTTTTTGTTTTCCTACCAAGGAAAATGATCGTCAGCCTGGGAAATCTAGAATTAAATTGGCTAATAGCAGATCTGAGATATGACATGGTGGTAGGTAAGAAAACCTCTAACTGTCTTCAGCCAGTTCAAATTAGCAGATATGAAAGAAAAATTGGGTTACTGTAAAGACCTTGCAATTGCTATTGTATTTCTTGCTAAGTCACTCCCAGTGAACTTTGAAAACCTGATTTTGGAGGATGAGAAAGATGTCATGGAACTGCGTATTGAGAAATGCTCTGATTTTTTTAAAGGAGGAATAAGAGATTCTTTGAATTAAAAGATGGTCATTTTAATTTAAATTCCTTCCAAAATTCCAGAATATGTTATTAAAGGGAGAGTTTATGGGCATTAAGAAAGGGAATCTGGTCATTATAAGGGAGAATCTTTTCATCAGGAAAAGCTCCTGACTTGTTGATGTGTTCCTAGATTGCATTGCAGAATTTTACAAAATTTCTCACAGTATCCTTGTGGACAAGATTGAAAGAGGTAGACTGAATGATGGTAGAGTTGAACAGATTAGGAGCGAGTTCCACTGACTATCATTTCATGATTAGGGACTTATTATCAAGATGAAGAGAACTCCTACAGGTGTCTCACAAGTGTCTGTCCTTGGCCCAATTCTGTTCAATTAGTGACTTGGATAACAGTAGACTTTAATATGCTCTTCTGGTTTGTGAGTGGCACAAAGCTAGAAGAGTTGACAGAATTTGAATTTTTAAAAAGATTTTCATAGACTAATGTGCCTAATCTTGTAAGATATTAATAAATACATGAACTAATCAGTTTATAATTTTAAAATAAACTTCATAATTAAACTATGGGGCAAGACAATTTAAAAGAATCCGTATTTTATATTCGTTGCTTATTTTGATATGAGAATGCAGCCTTAAGCTACATTAATAGCAGTAGGGAAAATGACCTCATGAAGTTGTTATCCAGAAATGGGATGGATTACCTCAGGAAATAATCAGAAAAAAAAATCACTTGTAACTTTATTGCCTCTTGAAAGACAAAATGGTGTAGTGGGAAAAGTACTGGGTTTGTACTTGGGGAAAACGGAAGATTGGGAAGAAATGTTGAAAAAATAGAATTTAAAGACTGACCTCCAGTTGGATATGAGGGAGGGAGGGAGTAAGAGAACCTGAGGAGTCATGGATGACACTGAAGCAGGGAGCATGGGTGACTGACCTAGAGATTCCAATACTAAGCGTATACCCAAAGAAGGTTATTAATTAAAAGGAATGCTCCACATGCACGAAAATATTTATGCTGGAAACAGAGTACATGCTCCTTGATGAGAGAATAGTTCAATTATGGAACAGGAATGTAATGAAATATTTCTGTGCTATAAGAAACTGCATGAATAAAGAGAATCATGAGAAAACTCAGATGAACTGATAATAGAGTATAGTAAGCAGAGATAATAAAATAGTAGATATATTCCCAGTGACTACCACAATGTAAATGTCAAGAACAGCTACCACAATGATTCAAGATAGTGTAAAATTACAAAGAAAAAGGTTGGTTGTGGGGCGGATATGTTTGACACTCAGAAGAAGGGGGTCACAGAGATCCTGGGATGGGGGAAGCCGAGAGGTCATGTTACTAGATCAGACGGGGGAAGGGGGAGAGGGATGCCCTGGGAGTGGGCCTGGTCCTATTCCTGATCTGGCTCTGTGCTTGGCACCTCCCTAGGCTCCTGCCCTACATTTTTGTAGATATGATATCTGAGAGAGAGTGGAATATTACATGTAAAATACTTTTTTTGATGTTGGAGTGTCAGGAATCACCCGTTTGGGGGTCCTGCAGGTTAAGAATGTAGGCAGATTCAGGAGGGCTGATGGTGGTCAATGACATGGGCCAAAGATGCTGATGGCAAACCGTGGCAACTTTATTGAAAGGAGTGAGGATTTTTATAACCAGTTGGGGTTTCTATGCAAATTCTACATAATCATGGTAACAGACAAATATTTATGTGGTAACAGGTAATGGTTAACAAGAGAGCATCCCAACATGTATGGGGATTGGAAGAAGACTCCTTTACACCTTGTATGGGGATTAGGGAATCAGGGATGTCCATGGTTTACATAAAACATATGTAAGAGTTCTGTTGGGGATACAGTTGCTTTCAAGGGTTTCCAGGGATATGGGATACAAAACATGCCCTAGAGTAAGGGAGGGCAGTGTGGCTGGGGATATTCTAGCTGAGGGTCCCAACATTGTAATATTGATAAATTTTGCTGAATTTCCCCCTCTTTTTCTTTAAAATCTTTGTTATAAGGGAGATAGTGAATAAAGGGCAATCAGGTTGTCTAAAAACAGATATCAGTATATAGATATAGATAGATATAGATATATTTGTTGTTGTTGTACAATGTAGAAGAGTACAACGCTAGCTTAAAGGATCCTCCAAAAAAATGTCTTCCAGGAAAGTATTAAATTAATCCAAAATTCCTTTAAAGGTATAACAAGAAGTAACTTTATTTAACCTTCGGATTATTCATATAAAATAAGAAATGCAGCAGGGAGATACAGGCATACCACAAGAGTTTGCTCCTGTCATTGATTTGGTACAGAACAAAGTCCAGGTCAAGGACTATATAGATGGAGAGGTCTTTTAGTTGCTCCTGTTTGCAGATGATGATGTGCTAATGACATCAAACCTCAGAACATTGCAAAACCTGCTAAATAATATCCTTAATCAAAAGAATTTTTACCTTGCTACTTACACAGGAAAAAAAAAATCAAGTATAAGAAACATGCCCTTTTTCCAGAGTGGCATATGCGTTTAGATGAACAGCCCAGAGAATGGATATGTCAGGATTACATATCTTGGAGAGACAGTATATGTAGAATAAACTGAACCCAGAATGGAATAGGCGCAGAGGAAATTGTATTCCATTTAGGAAATTGTGTGGTGCTTTCAATAACTCCAAGCTTCTCCTTAAAATGAAGACCCATTTAATAATATTCTTGAAATGATACTAGAGAGAGCTGTGAAGCAGAAGATACTACAATTCAACAAATTTAACTTGCAAGCCAACTTTAAGTCAATAGACAAAAACTTAGTGTTGTATAAATAGGCTGTAATAATACACCACCCAGGTACAATTTACTGGAGTAGTAGTATAAAAGATTATCTCAGAGACAGATGCCTTGAAAGAGAAGTGTGCTCATTCTTGTAGTAGGAAGAAAGACTATCTCTGAAAAGCTATGTGTTACATTGAAATCCATGAAATGTTGAGACATCAAGGAAGGCCTGGAACATTTTAGATATAGCCCTTTAGAAGATCAATGCAGGTCATTGGAAGAGAGTCCCACAGGATGAAGAGACCTGGAATGCTTGCAGTATGCACTAGCGGATGTGGGGATTACCCCTATCATCAAGACCCTGAAGTATCAACTGCCAAGCTGCTCTGAATCTATTTCCTCATCTACAGAAAAGAAAAATCATGTATTTGTTACTCTTAAAGGTTAAAGCTGCAAAGTAACTTAAGAATAAAAGAAAAAAAATTATCATAGTAGTTTAGGAAAGCCCCCCCCAAAAAAACCACCAAAACATTGTTTGAGAAGTAGAAATGGATCAAAATAATGCACGCAAATGATGACCTCCAGTTATTAAAATTTTAATAAAAAGAAAAACGTTGCTGACATTTGGAAAATAGCACAAAATGGTGACTAAAGTTCACAAGTATATATAGATAGGTGGGGATGCTGAAATTCAGAAGCACTTGTCATACATTTCTCAGTCCATGTAAATTTGTTCCAATAATAGCCTGCTGTGAAGCTGATTGGTGGTTTGGCTAATTTCAGTGAAGAAATTACTTTTGTCCAAGAAACTAAGCCAGGCACAAATAGTAATTTAGCCATTTAATCAAGGATTCACTTCAAAGGATTTTGCTATTCTGATCTGAAAAAAAAGTTCTGGCAAATGTTCAAGAAAAATTTATTTCACTGTTGGTTTCATAGTGGTGACTTTGAGGTGCCACTTGTTTTAGTCCTGCTTTTATTCTGTTTTAAATTCTGTATAAATCATTTGCTTCCATCTTGGTAGGGAAATAAATGTCATTTTAAAGGAAGAAAATAATCATATAAAAATTTTATAACCTTATGTACTGTCTTTTATTCTTTCTCTGACTTGATATCTGAAAGTTGTGGGAGTTAGTGAAGCTTATGAAGATGCTGCCAATTGTCTTTGGTTGTTAACCAACTCCAAGCCTTGTGCCAACTGTAAATCTCCTATACAGAAGAATGAGGGTTGCAACCACATGCAGTGTGCTAAGGTAAGAGCTGGAGAGTTTTCTTTTTACATTCTAGATCGAATTTTATTTTTGATTATATTTAGTAAGATAGCATGTACACATACATCACGTAGTGTTTCAGATTAGTTCTAAGTTTGCATTTTAACTTCTTTGGATGTGACTAATATAATTAGTATTAATTCTTATTATCATCTATGTGGTTCTTATAGAGATAGACTTAATATTTTTCTCCCCAAAACCTAAGGATCAATAAATGAAACCTTTTAGCTAGAATAACAACCAGGATTATAAAATGAGAGGCTTTCACCAAATTTGACTTTTATTTTCAAGTAGTGATTTCTTTATAGGTACATTAGCACATTAAAAAGATCCCTTTTTAACTCAACTGTTAGTATAGAAAAGGAAGAGTAAGCACAAATGTTATTTACCAGTATTACCCAGCACAATGAGAAGCAATAAAGGGGAGTGGCCAAAGACCCTTCCTCAGAATAAGACACCTAGTGTTTAGTGCCTCCTCTAATATACACTGGTTAGTAAGGTGCACAATAATTGAGTATCTACTTTGATAGGATTAACCTCATTGGTTGGTATCACCCTACCTTGAAGAAATTAATGTAAACATTACATAGTGGGTCCTTAATAAACTACCTGTTTTTTTAATTGATTGAAATAACAGAATCAGGCCTTGAAAAGCAAAGAGAACAAAACCTAAACTGCAAATACCATTTTTATATACTCAGAACTTTTCATGGAACGTTTAAACTATCAATTATATCAAAAACAGAAAATGCACAGATTTATATCTACTAATATATTGATCATTGTGGCCATTCACTGTTTTATGAAAAGATTATGTAGCTGAATAAAATTTTAGAATCAGAGGACTAGAATGCATCTTCTTGAATTCAATTGCTTAGAAATTTAAAAATATGTTCAAAATAAATATAAAGAGCTTTGAGGCAAACTAATTTTAAACTTAATTTTGAGGTTATTTGTATTCCGATTAGAGCCTTCTTTGACAATAAAACACTTGGTGTTTAAGATACTTCAGCAAAGATATTTTAAAAGTGTTACTTTATATTTTAGCATTGAAACGTCTTATCAGTTTCATATTATTAGTAGCAGAATTGAAATTAATGACAGGTATGGCAGGTACAATGTTACTTTAACTTGCCTATATTCCTACAAGTTAATGTGAGCCAGTAAAGCCAAAATGCAGGATTAGAAAGAAAATAAGTTTTCATATAGGCACCAAAATGACAGATATACGCAGTCAAGATAAATAAATTCCCCTTTGTGCCATATCCACAAATTAATTTCTCATTTTTATATATTATTGATCCCTTGCCTTTCTCTCAGTGAGTAGATGATAGCATTCTTCATTATCAATCCTCTGAAATAATGGTTGATTATTGTGTTGATCAGAGTTCTTAAGTCTCTCAAAATTATTTGGTTTTACATTGTTGATTTTATAGTATAAATTGGTTTCCTGGTTCTGCTTACTTCACTCTGCAGCAGTTCATACATACAAGTCTAAGTTTCTCTAATTGTATCTTCATTTCTCACATGTACTAATCTTATCATCTTGGTAAACTTAATTTTTTTGTAATGGAAATAGCTATGAAACTAAGCAGCTGATGCTTCTCAAATTCAGTAATTCATATCTATAAGCATTTATTTAGTGCCTTCTGTTTTCTGGGCACACATAGACAAGGACATTGTCTAATGTGTTTTTGTATCCTTCTCTAGTATATAGTTTGGAAAGCCTGAAATGTTCAGGTATCTACATATGGAATTAAAGATTCATATGGATTTGGTCTCTGGAACAAATCAAGATAGAGAAGTCAGAACCAGTAAGCAGGAAAAGAGGGACTATTATAAAAAGATAGCACTTCCCCAAGTATGAGCCCACAGTACCATTGCCCCATTTGGTAAATAATTCAGAAACTAAAACTGAAAGCCAAGTACTTCAATACTGTAATTGCTGTGTCATTTTGTAATCTTCTGTTTCATGATAAATGTACCATTTGAGTTGGTTCTTAACTTGCATCTCTGTATTATTTGATTAACAAAAGGAAACTCTGTTAGCTAGAATCTCTCTTCAGACATAGCTGGTATATTAACAAACAAATCTTTGACAAATTTTAGCTAAACCCACATAGAATGACTTTTTTTTTTCACCAGTAGTAAGTGCTCGATTTATTTGAATGAGTTGGTGAGTGCATGAGACCAATAAGTATGCATGGTAGGTGTTTTTCTATTTGGATGGCATTTGGGTCCTGTAACAACCTTACTTCCCTTTTAAAGTGATTTCAGTATCACACCTGGAGTACAGAAGCAGACCTGTGGCAACCTAAATATAAATCTGTTTTATAAATTTATTTATGTTAGTTGATTAAGTGTATCTGTCAAGAAAAAATAGATTAATTTCAAATAACTTCACTTGTGTTTTAAACATTAAAACCTTTATATACTTTATAAATGAAATGTATAAGTGGCATATTTTGTATTGACTAAAAACAGATTAGATAATTAAAAGATATTCATAGAATGAAAAAATAAATGTGAAGGAGACGACAACTCATAGAAAGTAATAGCCTATTGAGATTAAATTTGATAATTATTTTGTATCATAGTAATCACAGTTCCAGGTTAGCACTTACCATGTCGTTTTACTTATAGAGCCTGCAGATTCTCAATAAATTTTTTATGATAAAATTATTTAATTTTTTTTATTCTCAAGGATAATATATAATTATATAAATTTCTTTTGATAAGCTATTTAAATAACAAAGTGTTCGCTTTTATATAGTTTTATGGCTGAAGGTTTCCACAGTTTCTCTGAAGAAAAAGGGCAAGTGTTAGTAATTCCTACATGTAATTAAAAAATCTGTACTTTATTACTACAAGGAATCTATGATTTCATCAGTATGGGTACTCCCTTTGCCAGTGTAGATCATTACTTAACAGCTTTATGAATGTCCTTCAAGAATTGCATTAATTTAAAACAAACTGAGTTGATGATTTTTTCCAAATTTCCTCAAACACAGAGACATATTATCACAATAATTTTACTTTGAAGGCTTCACATTGGTAGGACACATCAGAGCTTAAAATATATTGGCAAGACCTTCAAGGACCAGTTCTACCTCTACCTTAAAATGAGGCATCAAAGGAGGAACCTTCTCTTGAATGGAGAAATTTAAATGTGTTAAGACTGAAAAATTGACAAACAATTTTATAAATAATAATAATAAGTGACTAGTTTTTGTTTGTATATTATGGAAATATTCCATCTCTATATTTGATACAATGTGATTATCTTTGGATTTGTATTCTGGTGTGAATAATTAAAAATAAATAATGGAATTATGGAATATTGCTTGCCCACACCTAGATAGAATAAAATCCACATGGTACCCAAAGGAAAGGAGAGTTGTCTGCAGATATCAAGCCTTGTATTTTTCCAGACTCATTTCTAGAAAGTGGTAGATCTTATAGACACTTTTCATGGTAAGGAGAGTGATGGAGCAGCAAGATTATGCTCTATTGTTAATAAACATGGCATTTTAGGAAAGTAACTAAGCCATGTTTTCCTTCCTACCCTCAATTATATTATTTAAATGAAACGTTTAATAATATGCATATGCATTTGTCACATATTTCATAGCTTCTTCCTTAAATAGCAAAACCCTTCCCTTCCTTCTTTCCTCATTGACTAAGAATCCTTATAGCATTTCATTCAGCTTTCCTAGTCTCTCCTCATTTATATCAAGGAAGAAGTTAACCCACATGTTAATATGAAAGGGTATGTGTGTGTGTGTGTCTGTGTCTGTGTGTCTATGTGTCTGTGTTTTTTCCCTGAAGTGCAAATATGATTTCTGCTGGATTTGCCTGGAAGAATGGAAGAAGCACAGCTCTTCTACTGGAGGCTATTACAGATGTACTCGATATGAGGTCATTCAGCATGTGGAAGAGCAGTCCAAGGAAATGACAGTGGAGGTGAGAGATGGGCCTAAAACCAAAAGGCCCAGCCAGCTTTGACTGGAGCTAAAGTGTCACTGAAGTCTTTTTGTTCTTCTCATTTTGGTTCTTGCCTCTCCCACCTGCCCCTGAAGGGACTGAAGCATTAAAAAGCTGGGGTTTGGGGGGGGGGGGGGCAGCTGGGTAGCTTAGTGGATTGAGAACCAGGCCTAGAGACGGGAGGTCCTAGGTTCAAATCTAGCCTCAGCCACTTCCTAGCTGTGTGACCCTGGGCAAGTCACTTGACCCCCATTGCCTAGCCCTTACCACTTTTCTGCCTTGGAGCCAATACACAGTAT